>NC_090873.1:34354418-34374418 GCF_036669935.1 Montipora foliosa
ACTCACCCATATTTTTGAGAGAGAATGTATTCCACACATTCTGGGCATGTGTATAGTCTTCATCACTTATATGTTCATCATTCAATATACTGTAAAATTCTTCTTTTGGTGGTAGCTTTTCATCGAATTTATCGAAGCTGTCCATGAAGTCGTATGGATATACTCCTTTTTGAGACATCAAATCAAGCTCTTTATCTTTGAATATTTGAGAGGTGTATTTCAATGATTCTTTCGGTAGATTGCTCACCAGTTTATCAAGACTTGAGCTCATGAATTGGAAACTGTCAATAAAGGTTAGACGATTACCAAGCATGAAAGCCATGTATTTCTCCATGTTATTAGGAATTGCATTGATGTTCATTTGACACTTTTCACCTTTCTTATTTGTATATTTATGCTCTTTGACTATTTCACCAATTTCTTGCATTATAAAATGACTGTCATACCCACGGAGATTGTGAAATATAACTGGTATTTTATCAGTCAATCTGAAATTTAGGTTACAATCTTGATGAGCGGATCCTCTGTACTGACCAGTCACATGGCAGTGATCTCTTACTCTTACATCAGTTTTATTGTATTCTTTCTCACATATATGGCATTTATCAGCTTTTTGGAATTTTTCTTCATCATCTTTAGTCATTCTTAATGGTTTATTGAATTCTTTTTTCATAACCTTCTTACAATATTTGACTTCCTCTAACATTGCTTCCATGAATTTGTAAACGGCTTTTTCACCTCTGTAAATTTGTACTGGTTTCGTGTATTTATTATCATAACAACACACAACCTTGTAACCGTATCCACAGTCTGTATGCTTTTGGTATGCTTCTGTATATGATTTATCATTATTTGGTTGGCAACCATGTATTTTTTCAGTTATAGCCTCAAAGTCAGCGTAGATTACAAATGGTACTTGTAGTTGTTTATGATAATTATTGAATTTTAATATGTTATCATCTTTAGTTGGCATTTTAATCGCTTGTGTTCCATTCACTTGAACACAGTTTTCTTTATGATCAGTTAATACTCTTTCACAGCTGAAGCATTGAAGACAATGCATGCAGAAATGTTTCCTCTCTTTATGCTTTGTTTGATTGTACATGAATTTATTAAAATCTTTAATCAATACATAATGTGTGTTTTGATTTTCAGTGATTAGCAACAAATTCATACAATTTTCATACTTTTCTTTTGATACATAGATGGGATATTTCTGTTTATCTTCATAACCGAAAACATTGATGTTTATTTCATTCTGCTTTTCTATTTTGTTGTACTGTTTCACAGTCACAGGGAATTGAATTCCTGAATAATCTAAATTTTCAATAAATTGCTTGTCAATTTTTTTGATTCTCTGAGGGTATTTGTCTTGAGGGTTCAAATGTCGAATATGACACCATCTGAAGCATTCATTATCCTCATTTTTCATATTTATCAATCCCTTTGCGCTGTTTCTAAGTTCTTGTGGTAGTTTTATATAAGAAGATCCTTTCATTGGTTCATATTTTAGCACATTAAGATAATGGTTGTTGATAGATTCAATGGTCCATCCTGAACCCTCTGAAATCCATACAGCTATGTTATTTAAGATTTCTTGTTTTGATGAAGATAAAGCTAGTTCAATTTGTGTGTCATTTGTTATTGTTTGTGGTTTACTGTTGAAATAAGCTGTTTTAATAACTCTTTCTTCACTACCTGTTTCCTTTTCGAATGTTACCCTCAATGTTTCAGCAAACTTAAGCCCTTTCATTGATGTTAATATGTTTTCAATATGGTTAGCAACAGCCTTTCGTGTACTGTTTAGTTGAACCAATGGGTCTTTGTTGTTTTTGATATTTATCTCATAAGACTTTGTGTAACCTTTTAATGCTTTTGCTGTTTGTTCAATCTTTGTCCTTGGTAATGGAACTGGTTTTTTGGTTCTTGGTTTGGGTATTGGTTTGTAATCATCCCTAAATTCTAATGGTGGAAGAATTATATTGTTTTCATAATCTTGGACCATTTGATTTACACTCTTACGAGGTGCTGGGATTGGTCTGATTGGTCTTACAGTCCTTGGTGCTGCAATTGGCACTGGTTTATTATTTTCTTGCTTTAATAGCAATCTGATTAATTCTGATTTACTGAGCTTTTTGAGATCGCTCTTGTTCATGTTATTATGTGACATATTATTGTTCATATATATTAACTATACATTTTATTTTTAAGTGTCATTAATGTGCGTTTAAATAGTTTTAAATTCTAAGCATCCAAACATGAATACTTGGAATCGTCTTTTTTAAAACATAGGACAATCCTATAATTCAATAATTTTCTTCATTGTATCGTAATGCATTTTTATAATGTTTTACCGTTCGGAGATGATTATGTTTGCCTGCTAGACTGTAATTTTTGTCATTTTTACATATGTCACAAAACCAAGGCTTGTGAAGCATGTAATCGGTTTTTCTTTGTCTCCTTTCTTCGTCTGTGTAAAATCTACAATCGGCGACAAAATTAGTTGAGACACTTGCCAACAGAGCACACTGGCAACGACACATTTATTGTTTGCAAAGAAAACTTGTCCAGAAAGTACGTTTCCGGGATACCCCTCCCTCCCCCACCCTAATCAATGTTGTACCGCTGTCGACAAGGCTCGTAGAAAACAGAAAAACACAACATTGTCCCGGGGGTGCGGGGGAGGGGTCCATTTGCGCCGCCGAGCTTGAAATCGACTCTAAAGGATAAGAGTGTCTCAACAATTTTGACGCCGATTGTCTGTATGAAAAAACTTTGTATGAAGTGTAATGACGACTTCTGATAAGCGTTTTTTTGCATTAATATATGAAATATACACATTTCAATAGCGTTTATGCGTTGTCATGTCATATAGGAATCAGAACATATATTAAATCACCTTTTTCTTTATTACGGTGATGTAGCAGTCACTGGTATGATTGCAGACATTTCAGTGTCGAACATGGTTTTCACACAGAACATTTCTAACGAGATCAGGGCATGTATACGCTTGCCATAAGGGCATGTATACGCTTGCCATCTATTTGCGAAGGGCGGAAAGTGAATGATATTGTCAGGGGAAGTGATATCTCACGGGCTTCGATGTACCGCATTCTAAAAAAAGAGAAATTTTAACGCAAGTAATCACTACCGAGAACGTCATTTACAACGGCCAAAATGTGGATGTCGAACGCGCAGCGAAGTTAAGTTCACGCAACAAACGCTTATTATTGAGAGGAAGGACATCGTACTAAATAATGACAATTTCAAGACGATTTGTGCAGTGTTTTGGATTTGACATACCTTGAAATAAAGTGATACTTTCGGAACATTGCGTGACGTTTAGCATTCCCTTTTGAAATTCACCATACATAATTCCATTTCAACTTGTTACAAGGGATACGACCCATGAAAAAGAGCGAAATATAAATAGCAAAGACAGTTTATAACTCCTGGGACAAAAAAAGAGCAGCAAACAGTGCTGTACTCTGATTTTAGGAACTCCGCGGAGGAGTGGCCACGAGTAACCACGAGTAACCATAATTAACAAGTAGAGTAATTACATTATCTTTTTATAATAATCTTGTGGTTACTCGTGGTTACTCGTGGTTACTCGTGGTAAATGAGAAAATATTGTTTCTTTACTCCCAAAAACATTCATTTCCCACCAAAACCAGCTCTGCAAAGCATCTGCGACAAGGTGGAAAGTCTTTTTGCAACGACATAGCAATTTGAGCGTGGAAAGTAAATGTGTTCCCCGGCTGTAACAGCCACCATGTCTGTTTCGCATTCATCTGCGACACCACTTCGACCAACAAAATCGGCTTCTTCTGATGAATTGGAGTTAGAGGCATAACCCTTTAACAAATCCATACTTTAACGCTACTGACAAATAGCGTATTAAAGAAGGCAAAAGTGAACAGGTCCTTTGCACTTACGTCACAATCTTCGCTTCGCACAGGACAACGCATTTTTCACGCTCGAAAACGAGAATAATAAACTATCCGCAATTTTTTAGACCTGTAAAAAGTCTTTCACTCATGTGGTCATATTGATGGACAGACTGGACTATAGGTGCCCGTATAAAGGGTATAAAGGAAGTTTTCTGAAAAAGACAATCGGCGACAAAATTAGTTGAGACACTTGCCAACAGAGCACACTGGCAACGACACATTTATTGTTTGCAAAGAAAACTTGTCCAGAAAGTACGTTTCCGGGATACCCCTCCCTCCCCCACCCTAATCAATGTTGTACCGCTGTCGACAAGGCTCGTAGAAAACAGAAAAACACAACATTGTCCCGGGGGTGCGGGGGAGGGGTCCATTTGCGCCGCCGAGCTTGAAATCGACTCTAAAGGATAAGAGTGTCTCAACAATTTTGACGCCGATTGTCTGTATGAAAAAACTTTGTATGAAGTGTAATGACGACTTCTGATAAGCGTTTTTTTGCATTAATATATGAAATATACACATTTCAATAGCGTTTATGCGTTGTCATGTCATATAGGAATCAGAACATATATTAAATCACCTTTTTCTTTATTACGGTGATGTAGCAGTCACTGGTATGATTGCAGACATTTCTGTGTCGAACATGGTTTTCACACAGAACATTTCTAACGAGATCAGGGCATGTATACGCTTGCCATAAGGGCATGTATACGCTTGCCATCTATTTGCGAAGGGCGGAAAGTGAATGATATTGTCAGGGGAAGTGATATCTCACGGGCTTCGATGTACCGCATTCTAAAAAAAGAGAAATTTTAACGCAAGTAATCACTACCGAGAACGTCATTTACAACGGCCAAAATGTGGATGTCGAACGCGCAGCGAAGTTAAGTTCACGCAACAAACGCTTATTATTGAGAGGAAGGACATCGTACTAAATAATGACAATTTCAAGACGATTTGTGCAGTGTTTTGGATTTGACATACCTTGAAATAAAGTGATACTTTCGGAACATTGCGTGACGTTTAGCATTCCCTTTTGAAATTCACCATACATAATTCCATTTCAACTTGTTACAAGGGATACGACCCATGAAAAAGAGCGAAATATAAATAGCAAAGACAGTTTATAACTCCTGGGACAAAAAAAGAGCAGCAAACAGTGCTGTACTCTGATTTTAGGAACTCCGCGGAGGAGTGGCCACGAGTAACCACGAGTAACCATAATTAACAAGTAGAATAATTACATTATCTTTTTATAATAATCTTGTGGTTACTCGTGGTTACTCGTGGTTACTCGTGGTAAATGAGAAAATATTGTTTCTTTACTCCCAAAAACATTCATTTCCCACCAAAACCAGCTCTGCAAAGCATCTGCGACAAGGTGGAAAGTCTTTTTGCAACGACATAGCAATTTGAGCGTGGAAAGTAAATGTGTTCCCCGGCTGCAACAGCCACCATGTCTGTTTCGCATTCATCTGCGACACCACTTCGACCAACAAAATCGGCTTCTTCTGATGAATTGGAGTTAGAGGCATAACCCTTTAACAAATCCATACTTTAACGCTACTGACAAATAGCGTATTAAAGAAGGCAAAAGTGAACAGGTCCTTTGCACTTACGTCACAATCTTCGCTTCGCACAGGACAACGCATTTTTCACGCTCGAAAACGAGAATAATAAACTATCCGCAATTTTTTAGACCTGTAAAAAGTCTTTCACTCATGTGGTCATATTGATGGACAGACTGGACTATAGGTGCCGGTATAAAGGGTATAAAGGAAGTTTTCTGAAAAAGACAATCGGCGACAAAATTAGTTGAGACACTTGCCAACAGAGCACACTGGCAACGACACATTTATTGTTTGCAAAGAAAACTTGTCCAGAAAGTACGTTTCCGGGATACCCCTCCCTCCCCCACCCTAATCAATGTTGTACCGCTGTCGACAAGGCTCGTAGAAAACAGAAAAACACAACATTGTCCCGGGGGTGCGGGGGAGGGGTCCATTTGCGCCGCCGAGCTTGAAATCGACTCTAAAGGATAAGAGTGTCTCAACAATTTTGACGCCGATTGTAGGTCTGCCTCTGGGTTTCTCGTTTTGATTTTCCATAATAATATAACTATATATTATTTTAAATGTGTTGCGTTTATTCTGTATTTCTTACCCAATGAACGTATTAATTCTTGGTCATAATCTTCAGATGCCTGAGAGGAATTGGATTCATAAATAATTTCTTGGCTGCTTTCTTCAATTCTAGGTGTTTGTGAATCGAAAGTCTCTTGACTATGTTTGTCTATATAACACTACACTAGAAATTATTTTTAAATATTATTTGAACAAATGCTTTATTTCATCTGGTGGATCTACATCAAAACATCCTTCTTTTTGTTTTCTGATGCATTCATTTATGTATTCGATTATCAGCATGTGTATTTTGTCATCATCTGGAATTTTCTCCATATAAAACTATATTACATATTATTTTTGATTCGTTGCAGATCTGCGTTTTATGTATCTGTTGCTTTCTTCCATGTGTTTGATCACTTCGAATATCACATCATCATAAGAATTGCTCATAAGATACTTACATTTGTTCGTTTCATACATCTTTTTCATACGAAGTTGTTTCTCAGACACATTGTATGAACCTGTCGGGCTTTTAAATTCAATGCATAAAGAATTGTGTTTACTTGTTGGGTTTAACAGCATGAGATCGCATTGTCCTGACATGTAACCTTTTTTCCATGATGTTGAGCGTATTAAAGGCGATTTTTGGTTTTCACCTAGACCAGCAATCATTAAAGCTTTTTCAGGATATTTGTCTCTCATAAATTGCACCACTTTGCAATGCAAGTCATATTCACTTTCAATCATTAATTTTTTGCTTTTGACGTTGTAATATCCTTTTTCCTGATTGATGGTAAAACTTTGTTGGTTACCCAATGTTTGAATTCTCTTGCTACAGGTTGTTTGGAAGAAAGAATGAGAGAATAAAATCCTGATTCATTGATGAATATAGATTTTGCGTAAAAGCACTTAATTATGCCATCTTCGGGGCTTTTTAAGGGGGGGAACGTTTCGTTCACCCCTGATTTTGGCTTGATTTTTAAGTCCATCAATTTTTTGTCTTCTTCATGCACATGATCTCTGATCGCTTTTTGTGTGTTTTTGTAGTTCAGTATCAAAGCTATTTCTTTTCCGCGGAACCATGTTTTATTTTTCTTATCAACGTAATAATTGATTTCAACATTCAGTTCGTTATTTTTGTAAGTTGTCTTTTGAAGTTCCATTTATTTATACAATATTGACTATATTTTATTTTTAAATAGATTTTTTTGAGTGCGTTTAAACATAGCCAGAAATGATTGAAACTAAATGAATGCAGTTATTCATCTTCAAACCGGGGTTTTTCTTTTTGATCAATTGTCTGTTCACAAATCGATTTTTCAATCGTTTTTCTCATTTCATGATACATTTTGTCAAAATCTTTGATTTTTTAAAATTGATTTTCAATGCAATTTATTTTATCTTCTAGCTCATTTTTTCGTCTATTCATATAGTCAAGTTGATCGATTAAATAAATCAAATGTCTTAGTGAATTCATTATATAATAATACTATATATTTTATTTTTAAATGTTTTCAAAAAGATGCGTTTAAATATGGCCAGAAATAATTGAATATTTTTGGCTACGAATAGCAAATAAACAGTATGTACCGTAATTGAGTTGATATATTATACATATATCTGTTTATATATTTTCAATATCTTTTAATGGTATCCAACTGTTGAATTCATCACTGTATCCCTTCCATTTTACCAAAGCTTGTTTCTTCTTATAATCTCTCCTAATGACTTTATCAATACGAAAAACATCCTGTCTGGCTTTTAATAGTTCAGGTTGATAAAAACTCCCTTGTATGTCTTCACCTCTGAGATCTTTTAGTTTGTATGTTATTGGATTAGTGTATTGGATCTTATCAACTATAAACACTTCTTCTGTCCAATTTGGTGTATAACCCTTGTCGAACACATTTCGTTTATACTTGGATATTCGAACCTTATCGCCTTTTTTGAATTTGGGTTTCTCTTTTAATGTTTCTGTGTCACCATAAAGATTAAAGTAAACAGTTCCTTCATTCCTCTTCTTAGATGCTTCAACAGGTGTCATCTTTATGCTTGAATGTTTTGTGTTATTGTACTTTTTCACTAGTTTGGGTAGCATATCGAGATACATTGTATTACCTTGAACTGTAAACTGTTTCCACATTTTGGATTTAATTGTTCGATTCCACCTTTCAACCACTGATGACTTTTCTTCATTTTCGGTTGAATACATAAGTATCCCATTTTTGTCAAGCAAGTCCTTCAAGTGTTTGTTATAGAACTCCTTCCCCTCATCAACCCATAAATATTGTGGTTTTCTGCCTTCCTTGAATATTGATTTGAATGCTTCAGTGACAGATTCACCTTTTTTATCCTTTAATGGGACAATCCAACCATATTTACTGAAAACATCAATAACCATTAAAAGATATCGGTAACCCTTATTCCATTTACTAAACTGTTGCATTTCAACTAGATCACTTGCCCATATTTCATCAATATGATTTACGATTACACGCCGCCGAGTAAAGTTGCGTCTTATGGATGCATGTAATTCATCTGCTAATTTTTCTTGCCAGTTTTCTTCACTCGACGGCTTTTTCCGTTTTTTGAAACTCCGAGACCTAGTTTCTGCTTTGTATTGATAACATTTCTTGCCAACCAATGCCCCCATTGTCTTTCATTATACGGTACGTTGTCTAAAGCTTGAACCATTTTTCTATCTGCTTTATTTTTACATTTCCTATCATCCTTGCAGACGGAATAATCAACATCGTGTTGCATTGCTATTGCATCAGTTCTTGCAGTCGGTATATCGTATATTTCTAATATTTGACCAGTTTTTGGGTCATACTTCAGTTGATTTTCCAAATCATTATAAGGTCCTGTGTATTTATGACCGGGTAGTGTCCATCCGCTTTTTGGTTTTGGTAATTTACCAATAGCTTTGTGAATATCAAGAGCACCACCATCAAGATCTTTTCTATTTGTTGTGTATTTTTTCTTGGGTCTTATCTTCGTCGACAATTGATCGAGAGCTTCAGAACCGACTTTATGAAGTAGAGGATTCATTTTGCTCAAACCATAATCGATTGCTTTTTTCTGCAACTTTGGATCTCTCATTAATTCAGAACCATAATATCTACCCATTTCAACTGCTTTTTTGCCAAGATAAGGTACTCCTTTGGTTAAAAATAATTCTGCTGCTGTATTACCTAGATCTGACATGATCCCTTTGCCTGCCATCTCTGACAGGCTATTTAGTTTCCCTGTTTTTTAACAAATTTGGTCTTTTTAATGCCGCATTCAGCACAAGTGCAAAAGAACATTAGTCTACCATTTTTAGTTGTTTTGTAACCTGAAGGCTCAGTGCATTCAGTCACTTTCTTTTGTTTAACACAATATGATTTTACCATTATACATATAAGTTAGATATTTCTAAAATAACTTTCAATTAATCTCTCATTTTTCATTGTGTCATGTATGTCGAACACTTGTAATAAATCATGATACGAATTTCCCTTATTCATTTCATTTAGAAAGTACAAACAAAAGTACCCACATGTGGTTGTTTTTAAGTTTTGAATTTGGTTGTTTTGGTGTAATAGAGTTAAATTTTTTCTTTTGGCATGATTTACAATCTCTTGAAACGGCGGCATACCAAACGAATCGAAATAATTTATTATGTTATCTTTCACATAAGTTGCAACCCAATGGCTTCCGCTCATATACGCAGGTTCAAGATTGTAGATGAATAACGCCTGTTTATGGTTATGTGGAACTTTTTCATCTCTTGACAGTACATCATTGATTGGTATATCCAAATATTTACACCATTTTATTCGATCATGGTTGCTCAAAGGGGTGTTTTTATAAAATTTTGGTTTTACAATATTGCCCCCAAAATGGGTATGCCATTGAATGGACTGTTTTTTCCCAATAGTAGTCCCTTTCCTTTTTTTGTTGAGGTTTTTTTTTTTACCATTGCCAGTCACATATGGTGGATAACTGTAACATGGAGGGGGCATACCGATTCTAGGTTCTCCTTTTCCATTTTTAAACCAAGGTGGCATACCAATTCTAGATGCTCCTTTTCCAGTCATCTTTTTCACAAGATCCAAAGCCAAAGGAATGCCGATGCTAGCCAACAGAGTTCCCAAAAATCCACCTGATTGTGTTTTAGTAGGTGTCATTTTAACTCCAGATCCTGTTTGAGCTGCTTTAACAATGTCTCTTTGCTGTTTTGTCGTGAACATGTTCAGATATGGCATCAGTTGATTGATTGCATTGAAAGGTATCATCATAGGCAATGGCATAGCACCACCTTTTTGACCCTTTCCAGTCATGGCTTTCAAAGCTTGTCCTACTCCTTCTGAAGCCAATCCAGAAAGAGCCGATAAACCTAGGGTTTTACCAATCGTCGGCAAAGCTCTCATTCCCAAAGACAATACGGTACTCAAAAGACTTCCACCAACTTGCTTTCTGATATTGGTCTTAGCAAGCTTAATATCCATACCTTTATTCAATTTGCGATTTTTTTCCAATCTCTTCTTTATCATTGCTGGAACATAAAGAGTATCGTTTCCATGAAGAGAATCATTTGTCAGTCTCAGAACAATTGTTTCCCTTTTACGGTAAGCATTACTCAGATTCTTTTTTTGATTGCCAGACAATTTGACATTAATTTCGAAAAGTTCAGTCATATAATATATGTTATATAAATTCATGGTTCACAAAACATATACAAAATAATGAATATCATATTACTGTTTACTGTTAGCTTCATTGACTTCTTTACACTATAACCAGTTCATTTCCGATTTTGTCAATGACGACTGTTTCTTCATACAAAACGATAGCATGTACGCTGAAAGCACTGTCTCCAGCACTATCAGCATTTAGTTTATACCTGAAAATCAGCTGTTTGGGATCTCTAGTTACCTTCTCTGCCTGATATGATAGATCGAAATAAATCAGTGGATAGAGACTATCATAATTAGCCAGATTCAACTGCGTTCCGGTGTTGTAATCATTTTTTCTCATTGCATAAGACATCAAATCCTTGAAGATTCTTACTTTACTTTCAAAATCATATTCAGCTTCGGGATAAAAGACACCATTACCATATTCTAGACGACATGTTGTCAAATAACTGCCATTCCCACGATCGGCATTTATATTAAATGTATCAAATTCATATGGATTTGTCGCCGAATTCCTTGTTTTAGCTCGTTGTAGGTATACAAAAATCGCTTTAACATTGTCAATACTGGAAGAAATCTGAAAGAATCCACTACCATTCCTCGGACCTGACATTTGATACATTTCTCTGAGATACGTCCATTTATCTTGTTTCAAAAAAGAACCAATGAACTTATCATACAGACTGTCTTTTGGTGTTAATTTTGGGACCCATAGTAGAAATCTGTTAATGACAACTCTTCCATCATCAACTGCATCAAGTTTTTGAAGTATTTCTGTATCATCCGACAGCTTTAAAGTAAATTCAAGCTGCATTGGCACCAGCATCGTACCCTCCAACTCTTCAAAAAAACTGATACGATTAATAGGTATGATAACATTAACGTCTGAATTCCCAGTTGTTAAAAGTCGTCTAGCCTCAAATCCTGCATTCTGATTGGCATTTGCTATCAGATGACTTGTATCTAAATACCAAAGACTGTTCTTTGCTACTGAGCGACTGAAATCGTCACTATATTCTAGCAGGTTTTTTACAAAAACAACCTTATGAAGATTATCCGTGTTGTACACAATTTTACCAGCGCTTTTTATCATCATATGACCAATCAATGAATGAAATCCATTAATAACTGTTATACGATCTGCACCATAGGCTGTACCATCAGCCAATTTTTGTACCTGGAACTGGATCTCGAAATAAGCATTGTACCAATCGTAGAAACTCGATCGATCATTGATTGTGAATGTATATCCATTTTTCTCCTGATATTGACCATTGGCTGGGGCTCTAATTACATCATCAAGTTGGAAACGCACCAACTCATTCCTTTGTAAAAATTCGCTTGTTCTAAAAGCCATTTATACTATTATATTATATAATTTTGCTGTCATGTCATTTATTTGAAGACTCTACGCCTTCTTCCAGATCCTGATATCAATCTATTGAGGATCATATCAGTACTTTCATCTTGCTGTTTAATGGGTGAGGATGGAACAATTGCCCTTTGTGTTGTAGTTCCTTTTCTCAAATTTGCCAATTTTTTCATTATCAGGTCTCCTGACTTTTCTGCCGCTGCCTTACCAATTTTATCACCTGCATGGGAAACCCCTGATTCTAATGCCTTCTTTGCTATTGGCTTAGCAAATTTCTTGAAAACAGATGATGCCACACTCTTTAACGGTTTAAAAATATTATCAGCGATAAGTCCAGACCCTTTGTGTCGATATACAAATCTACCAAGTTTTGGATGATAAAACCTCTTGAATTCATACGGTTTCATTTATACTCATATGTTATATTATTCTATGCTTTTTAAAATCAGTGAAAAAGATGTATCCGCTCCATTTAGATCCAGTAATCTTTTTTTTCCATCGGTTATCCTGATTCTGATTGATGAAATTGTGATTTTATTAATTGGATTAAATGTGACTCGTCGCGGTTCGAGGGTGAAGGAGTAACTTGGTTTTAGTACACTGGTTGAGAATGAATAAATGATGTCGGTATTTTCACCGTCAACAAGCGATTTGTTTATTAAATCGCAATGAATATTGAGTGTTTCTGTGTCTTGACTGAGATTTGGCACTTTTGGTCCAATATGCGTTCCACTTGTCAATATCTTTTTGTCAAAACCGATCAGGTCATTAAAATTACTTGCTCTTAAATCAAGTTGGTAATTTTCATCTAATATAACCGTGACCCTAAATGTTGTATCATCGAATTCAAGAGTTATCGGATACGTATCACCAGTTTTCGTTACATTTTTAATATATGTATTGAAGTCTTTATAATTCCATACACCGGCTGGAAGTGTAATGTTTTTAAAAGTTGAACAATTATCTGAGCTATATTTAATCAATTGATTTTTGTATCCAGCATTGACATTGAACCAAGTGAATGACATGTTGATGACTCTGTTAAGACCAATAACATATTGCTTATTATTGTCTAGAATTATAGGTCTGGTGAAATTTGTTGTAAAATCTTCTGGTTTATTGTTCCCTTGATTTTTTACACTATAAGACGATAAAACTATCTCTCGTTGCATTATATAATAAAGCTACATTAAATTTTGAAATATTGTTTGTATAATTTACCATATTGTGATTTGTTAATTGTCGACATTTTTAATAATGCGTCCAATATAGAAACACCCATATTTCGCATGTCAATGCTAGTATTACCTGCCAATATCTCACCAACAATTAAATCTAATTTTTTTATGAGTTCTTTCGGTTTGTTGAAAAATATGACGTTGCCACCTTTTTGTTTTTTCCTGCCAGAACCTTTCATTGTTTCGATTTTGTTTTCATAATGCTTTATGTATTCATTCAATACAACTCTTGTATTGTCTATTCTTTTGATTTCCTGTTGTTTCACAGCTTCAGAAATTGAACCACTGTTGTATTGTTTGGTTATATAACCCTTATAACCTTTTAATTGATTTCTTTTTGTTTTAGCGTCTTTGACAATCTTATTGATATATTTTTTGTTTTTTCGTTGAGTCATTTCTGGTTGATTTAGTACCTTTTCAACTGAATCATAATTTTGAAGACCAAGATCACCTAATATCTCATTATCCATATCTTCATCATCTAATGCATAATCGATCTCTTCGTTGTCATCATATTCTGGTGGCAATTCTGGTTCTTCAGGAAAGTACTTAGGATCAACATAAATCTCCTTTTTTCCATCCAGAAGATCTTGTAAAGATTGTTCATATGTCGGCGGTTTTGGCACCAGTTGTTTTTCTTGCTGTGGCAAAACAGGTTGTTCAAATAGATCATCTAAACCCATGTCCTCTACTTCATCATCTATATCAATGCCGTAATCAGGAACTGCTCCTTTCTTCAGTGGTCGTTTTTTCCTTGGCAACCTTAAAGCCTGATTACTATCAATAACATCGTCTAATTTACTTGTAATTGGTTTAAATACTTTTGAAAATCCCTGTTGACTGGTCTGCTGATCAATATCATGCTTTTTAATTGCATTACGGACATAATTGATCTTATCCCCTAATTCAGATTTACTCTTTGCGAGTTCTTTCCACTTAAGTAAACTCATTTATTGTTATATTGTTACGTTACATAAAAATGGAAATTTATATATAAAAAATAACGTTTTACATGGTGTTCTACACGGTGTTCTATACGTTGTTCTACACATCGTTGAAACAATATACCCAAATGATATAATGAAGATAAAAAATTATGATTCCAATGACAAGGCCAGTAATTATAAACAATTATATGATTTCATGCCCGATCGATGTTTCAGAATGCTGATTTCCGGCCCTAGCGGCTCCGGTAAGACAAACGTTTTGATACACATGATTATGGAACTTCTCTTCTATGATAAGATCTTCCTTTATGGAAAAAATTTAGAGCAGTCCAAGTACCAGAATCTTATAGATGTATTGCAACCAATAAGTGATGAAGTTGGTTATGATGTAATTGAAGCAAGCAATGATAAAATCATTCCTGTAAAAGATCTTGATAGTAAAAACCAGAAATTGGTGATATTTGACGATTTTGTATGTGAAAAAAATCAAAAAGAATTAGTAAACTATTTTATACAAGGCAGACACAAAAATTGCAGCGTTATCTATTTGTCACAAAGCTATTATAAGACTCCAAAAGATATCAGATTAAACTGCTTACATTTTTGTATTTATGAATTTCCAAGCGCAAACGAGAGAAGTTTGATTTGTCGTGAAAACGGCATTCAAAAAGAATTATATAATAAAGCAACTAAAGACCCATTTTGCTTCATATATATCGATATGCCACGAAAATTCACAAGCAAGAATTTCGACGAAAAAATATAATGTAACTGGATTATATATGAGTTACTCGAATGGTAAATTACCTGAAGATACATTTTCACATGAAAAAGTTATTGAAATAGTGAAAGGATTGCCTGGTGTTGGTTTTAAACTTACAGATGACGGTGATTACGATATTCAAAATAAAAAATTGAGAAATGTTGCTTCACCACAAACAAATAATGACGCGAGCACCAAGAGTTATGTTGATTCAGAGGTTTCTGGGTGTTTGAAAATAGATGGTAGCAACAAAATGGAAGGTTTTCTTGATATGGGCTTTGAACCAATCCGAAATATAGCCCCTGCTAGACATGGGTATAGCGATGCTGTGAGCAGTTCACATCTACATAACTTTTACTTGGATTTAAATACAGATGATGGCAAAATAGAAGTTCAAAATCCATTAGACATGCAAAATCAAAAAATCACAAATTTAGCAAATCCTTCATTAAACAACAATGACGCTATGAGTTACAAGTTTTACACAGATAATTTTGTAAAACCAGGATTCAATGGTGATATTGATTGCAATAACAAACGATTCTACAATGTCGGATCTGTGACAAATGAAGATCAGCTCACAACGACCCAAGAAGCAAACACACGATTTTTGAGAAAAGATGGAGCCAATCATATGACAACAAATCTCAAAATGAATCAACATAAAATAATAAACATGGCTAATCCATCCGATCCGCAAGATGGAGTCAATAAAAGATATTTAGAATCACACACTTTAAACCTGGGTCTGTCTGATTACTTGAAACGGGACGGTTCTGTTTCTGTCACTGGTGATTTTGACTTTGGTGACAACAAAATTACAAAGGTCGGTAACGGTTCACAACCGACTGATGTAGTAAATAAAGGGTATGTCGATACAGCACTATTTGCCAAACCAAATGTTAATCAAGTTGTTCTACGAGAAGGTACACAAGAAATGACTGGAAATCTGAATATGAACAACAACGAAATAGTAAATGTCAAAGCGGCTACAAGTGGTACACATGCTGTCAATCTGGGGCAATTGAACAGCAAAACAGCTGAATATTTACCTCTCAAGG
Organism: Montipora foliosa; assembly: GCF_036669935.1. NCBI lineage: Eukaryota > Metazoa > Cnidaria > Anthozoa > Scleractinia > Acroporidae > Montipora > Montipora foliosa. The sequence goes on from NC_090873.1 coordinate 34,370,558, forward strand.
GAGCAATCATGCAGGGAGACATTGAGATGAATAGTTACACCATTCTCGGTATTAGAAATGAAAATCGAGATAATGCAGTCGTTAGTCGTAAATTTGTAAAAGATGAACTTAATAAAAAAGCCGATGAAAATCAAGTCATTTTACGAGATGGCTCGCAGGACATGACTTCAAATCTGGATATGAACAATCAACGAATAATAAATCTCGGAAACGCCACACATAACCAAGATGCCATAACTTTGAAGCAAGTAAATGATGCTTTTTCAACTATAAGTACCGAAAATAATAAATATACAGACCAAAAAATAGCGGAGAGTCATATAAGCACACATCAAAATCGTAAAAATGTTTTAGCGTATGCGATGGAAGATGCTGATGAATTCAGTACAGATTTTGGGTTACAGGACGCACAAAAAGTCACCTATTCTGACAGTCCTCATCTAAACAACAAAACAGCGATTGCATTTAAAGTACGTAAAACAACTGATGGTTCTAGTCTGTTTAAAGGACGATTCGATTTTAATCTATACACATTAATAGAAAAAAATTTTCAAATCAATACACCATTTGTCTTGAGATAATTTTTCCCAAAGATAGAAGATATGATGAAGAGTTTAATTCAACAAAATTGACTTTTGAAAAACTGAACATGAATATCGATAAATTTCACACAATCAAAATAAATAATGATTACAAATATTATCGAACTATATTAAATCTTTCACCAGACGGCACGTCTAAATTAATTCAAAGAAGATTATACACAACGATAGAATGCTTATATGACAATCTTAGTCCAAATTTGCTACAATTGTATGCAATTATTTATGGTATAAAAGGTGAAGCTAAAAACGATCTCGATTTTACTATCTTTGATTATGAAAAGGCGTATGAGGTTGTAAATAATCAATTTCAAATGCATGTACCAATCAATATGAATGGAAATGACATTTTAAAAACAACACATTATTTACATGGAGATCTCAACACTAATGCACAAGACAAAACGTTCACTATAAATGGCTGTAAAAAAATTTTGATTCCAAGTGGGTCCATAATCAAACAAATTCAAATTTTATATAATTCTTTTAAATTTAATAATAAAACACTGAACATTCAAATTTATTATGGGCCTGGGCTAACATTATCCGATTTTTTCACATCAAGTCAAACTACACAAATACAGACTTTCAATACAAATATGACTATTCAAAACGGCCATTTTAGAGTCAAACTAATAAACAAAGATGTACCAAATGAAGAGCTAAATATTTTGATCAAATATATTCATTAAAACAATATGAACTACATTATAAATGATAAAAGAAACTGTAAAATATGTTGAATATAATTTTCAGAAAGCAAAACTAAAACACCCACACATCAACGACAAAATATTAAAATCATCACTTGTTTATCAATACCTACACTATTTTTATTTTGAAAGAGAAATCACAATAAACAAAATTCTTGAACTGAATGGTGGCGAAATCGGTCTTCTTGGACCTGGTAATGGTTTTGTTACATGGTTATTTGAAAAAACATTAGGTTGGATTGATATATTAAACAGTCATAGCATTCTACACGATTCATTTGGGAGGTTTTACGATCATTATTCATTAGGTAGAGGTTACACTTATGCTATTCCAGAAAATTACACAACTAGAGTGGTTAAAAGATCTCCATTTTGCGGTCAGATTTATGGTCTGATTTATTGCATATGTAGACGATTAACAATCTAAACTATAAATATGACTGACAAACGAAAAAAAATATTCGACTGGAATCATATCTCAGACAAACTTTCAGAAGATCAGGTTGACGAACTAAAGAGCTATTATAAGGCATATCACATGAAATGCTGGGCTCATAAACAAGCCGTTAAGAGGTATAAAAAATTCAAACTATTGGGTAATACTGTTTCTATTCTTACAGCCTCTTCTGGATTGGTGTCTGCTGTTGTGACAGGTGGTGTTTCCCTTGTAGCAATATCAACAGCTGCTATTTTAATCAAAAGTTACATGGGTTATCAATCACTGGATCTTAAGATACAAAATTGCACATATGCTTATCAAAGTTACCAGCATATTTTGATTGATTTAAAAGACATTTTGAGAAGCGGTGATTTCAAACCATCGTTTCACACAGAATTAAAAAATGTGGATGATTTTGTGACTGATGTATGTCCAAGTGTCGACAAATATCTTCTAAAATACAACAATAAATTCATTCCTTAACTATTACATCGATTTTATCAAATGTCAATGACAGGATGTCTTTCCAATATAGTTCATACTTTTCAAGAGTTATTTCAGACTTCATCGTCTTGATCTTTTCATGAGGAAGATTAAGCATTTTAAATATCTTTTGTAAAATAAAGTTGATATTAATCATTCGCTTTCTATCTTTGTTAACCGATTGAATAACCTTTCCGATTTCATTAAAAATCCTCAATATTTTGTCTTTATTCTTTACAGTGATCTGGAAATCATTTTTAAGAGCCATATCATTTATTATTCTTTCTATGTAATATTTTCTTTGGTAAATACTCTTACGATAAAATCTGTGTTTATTCTGATAAAAATCAACATATTCTATTAAAGGTGTATAGCCTTGAACTGTTCCGCATTTTTTGCAAAATATAGTGTTATTATTTACTATATATGGTTCAGAGCAACATTGATCCAATTTTTTTGTATGCTTTCCTATTTGTTTATCACAAAATGGACAAATTACTTCTTCCATATTGATTAACTCTTCATGAAGTTCTTTACAACTCATTATACTATTATATGAAATATTAATTTTAAAAATATATAGATTTCCATTCTTCTTTTTTATGGTATTGTTTCGTATTTTGGTTACCATATGATATATAGGAGTTGGGTTGGTATGAGAACATTTTTGCAAAAATGTGCTCGTACCCCCAACTCCTATACTACTAAGGTGTTGTTTCCGCTTCATAATATGACGGTCTAATCTGATGCCAGGTCAAAACCTTGCATACGGCGAGAACAAAGGGGACTAATGTCACGCATGCTCATCATCAATGGCAAATTCAATTTTATTTGCATTGTGATTGGTTGAAAACCTTCGAGACAGTCTTAGAACGCGGGAAGAAAAGATGTCGACGCTGTCGCTAGTTGTAGTTTTTATTGCATCCACTTTCAATGCTATCTATGCACTTGTGGTACAAATACCGAAAGAAGATGGACAAAAGCTAGAAAGACCTCGGCAATTCCTTCTACTTGGGAAAGTCCTTTATCTCGGATGAAACGAAACATGCTTAGATCGGCTGTTTTAGAATGATGCGGTGTGCTCAGACTAGTCAAAGGATTGCGCGAAGTTGGAAAAATTTTGCCTTATTTGCAACGCGTATGGTCATGATTGAATGTGCAAATCACAATATTGAATAATGTTACGTATTAAAGTAACTGGAACCGGCATTAAAATTTTCCGCTGTGGTTTTTTCACGTGGATACCCGCGCTTGAAGTCAATGCAAAACAAATTTGCCAGGTTGACGGGATTTGCTTATGGCGCGTCAGTGGTAAATGAGCTGCTAATCCGTTCAAAGGATGTCACAGCTTAAAATTTATCAATGAATGGAGTTAAGGTAAGTAACAGAAAAGCATGACAGAAGAATTTCGTTTGTTCTCTCTTTGAAGTGAATACATTCTATCCGGACGAAAGAGTCATTTTGCAAAATGTCAATCGGTTTATAGCTTTTTCTGTTTAAACCGAACTCTGTCATTAAGAGTACAGGACTTTTGTCTCCGACGTTGGTCCACGAAAAGCCGTCAACAGGTGATATTTTGTGAGCCAAAGATAAGGTTTGACTAGAGATATTCCCGGTAAAAGTG
>NC_090873.1:34379418-34381918 GCF_036669935.1 Montipora foliosa
AGCAGTGACATCTTCCTCGTCACTGCCACCAGATGATTGCACCGATGATTGGGTGTCCTCTTGCAGATCGCCGAACCTATTTCCTGGATATTGAAATGGGCGATAAAACCAACTGTTATCTCCACCACCACTATCGTTATTATGGTCATCATCGTCATCCCTGCTGTCTCCTTCGGAGCCTCTTGCATCGTCGTCTGGAGCCATTCCAACAGATCTCGCCAATCTTCTCGCCTCATACATTCCTTCCTTCCACGCATCCACTTCAGAACCCGCCAAAGGATAATCAGACAAGTTTGCCTTCTCATAACCATCTTCATACTGTCGGTTCCAGATACTTTCTTGCTTTGGATGAGGCTTAGCAAAGTCGGGAGCATTTGGATTAATTCTAATTTCCTCTAATCGAATCATGTGAGAGACATTTCTGCGGAGATCACCAAAGCAATAGTTGTGATGGTTTCCAACCCATTGCCCGTTTTTACTCCAAAAATCCTCCAAAACGTCCGAACCACTCAGCTCAAGACAACATTCTTGCTCCGGAAAGTTGTCTCTCATATAGCAGATGAGAATGACAGCGAACTGGCATGAAATCACAACGTCCTGGTATGTTTCCCTTGTGATAAAGTTTTGTTTAAGTGACAGCTGTTCACCACGATGAATGCAGTTATGCCATATCGCCAGAAAATGGGTGACAATTGCAGCGTACATTATGCGACGTCTTAAAGAGGCGACACTGCTGCAGAAAATCTCTACATACAGCCATACCATATGGAGGTAGATCTTAGTACCTAGTAGGGATGGGTTTCTTGGGTGGCCTTTGACAAGGCCTTCCATCAACATCTGCAGACAGTTGCGGACCTGTGGAAATGTAAGTTTCTGAGCCGATCGCCAGTTCTGCCTGTCACTCCTCTGGACGTCGCTTAGTCCAAGACCATGATCTGGAATAGGGAACATTTCGTATACCAACTGCAAGTGATTCATGTGGACAAAATAATCCCCCAACATCAATACACGCGAAGCATGGTCAAGTGGATTAAGAAGCTTCTTGTGGTTATGTATGTAGTCCTGATCACATGCATCTCTGATGTTATACCCCTTCTCTGTCTCAACCTTCCTGCAGGAAAGAACAAAACCAAGTTCCATAGGAACGGGGCGATACCTGCTTCCAACGTTGCTTGTCCCAAGCTGGATCATAAGCTTCCTGCGTCTCGAATCACCGTCTGAACTGTGTCCAATCAAGGGGCCGACAATATCATGAAGTTCCTTTTCGTAAAGGCGCTCAACTGTCTGCCATTGTCTGAACACAAATTCATGGTCAAACCTATTACACGTAGGCATGATGAGAAGAGGAATTCGAGGAAGTCTGGGGTGCAGGGGATTCAGGATGATTGCGTGAGAAAATGGACCAATCTTGTACTCGTTGAATGCATTGACGATTGTGTTGTACCCTTGTTCGCCATTCCCAACAACGACAGTGAAATAGTCGAGGCATTTATGATCTGCTCCGGTGACTCCACAGAATCCCAGTAGCTCATCAGTACGCTCGCTGTAACTGATTTTTCCCAGTATGGCGGTCTCGTCTTCTGCTGCCAAGACGGGAACGTGTTTGACACCTACATTACTCATAGCTTCTAAATACAGTTTGCCAAGGACCTTAAAGTTGTTCTCTACAAGACCACCGTCCAGATGTACTAGGTGTTGGTTTCGCCACCGATAGATGGAATGAATTTCTGGCCCACAGAGGTTGATGGCTACAAATGTCGCAATTCTTGGCCCGCCCCAAAGTAGCAGAACCTCTAGAAACAGCTTAAAAGAGGACTGGTAACGGCGCCCGTTCTTTTCAACATGAAAGTTTCTTGCAACAGTTTGCAGTACACCGACAAGGGTGTTTCTATCCTTCAAATAGCCGTTTTCTGCTGCCTTATAAAGATTGTGGCAAATGGCTTTCATCGAGCCACGTCTTGCGAACTCGGCCAATTTTTCATCTAAAGAACGCTTTCGCATTCTCAGCCTTAAATTCTTGGACTTGAGAAAAAACAACTGAGATTCTGTATCTTCCAGCTTTTCCTTCTGTTCTTTTAATTTCTGTTGCATCTCATATGTGGAAAGGAAGTCATTTCGAATTTTGGAGCTGTTTCTATTACCATCTGAACCAATTCTTTCACTTCGCAATAAAAGGCGTTTCTTGAAAGACGGAAGTTTGGGCACACCCTCACAAGCAGAGCACATATCATTTTTAAACGTCCCCATGTCTGCACAGCGTAAACATTCAGAACTTCGAAATGTCCCCGTTATTTCTTTGGAGCTTTCCTTACAAATTCTAACAAATCTGTAATGTGGCTCTGGATACCAGGAAATTTTACTATTGTCTTCACCTGGCTTTGTATCATTAATAAGCACTTTGGTATTAACAGTCACCTTTTTATCGCCGACATTATACTCGTAACGTTCAAAAAAGAACCCATGACAAAGTTGCTCACCAGGACCTTTTGTGTTAGATCAT
>NC_090873.1:34386918-34389418 GCF_036669935.1 Montipora foliosa
ATTGAAGCATCAGTTGAGGAATATTTTTTTTCATTCCCACTTTGTGAACCTAACATACATTGCTGCAGTTTGTTTATTGCTTGTTCATTCAATGTCTTGATCGCATGAAATTATTTAATTTTTAGGTATTGTGTCAGATCTCCATAGAGACACTATCTTTATCTAAAAACTTAACTGGTTGCTTTTTGGAGCCCTTTTGTGGCATATTTAGATAGGCAGGAAATGTTCCACATTTCATGGTAAATAGTTCTGCATAGTTTTAAGGAATATTGCAGCAAATCTAATTGAATATGAGACATTTTGTGAATTTAAAGACTATTAATATTGTTTTTAAAAGACTTAGGGTTGGCACTCAAAAGTGTTCCTTCAATGATCTTATTCTTTAAAGATTGCCTTGGGAGAATTGGATTAAGGCTAGTTTTTTCTTCTAGCTTCTTTCTCCAGTGCCCTCTGAGAATGGAGTACATTTGATTTTGCCCAGTGTTGAAAGATAAAACAATGTCTAAACCAGCTGCAAGGAACACCTCATGGTGCTTTTTTACAAACACAGGCATGAGGGTGCTCGTAAGCATCTGAGCATTGTTTCGCATGCTAAAGTGTTATTATAAATAATTTATTTCTCTAAGAGAGTCTTCTTTTCGTGTCGGTCATTCAAAAATTGTCGGAGCTGTTGGATGAAAGAGGCAGAACATTTAATGAGGCCCTCCTGAGGAGAGGGGTCCTTGTTCCCTTTAAATAGTTGCTTGTGTTTCCTTGTTCCTCAAATTACTTTCAAACTTGTTCCCAGCTTTTTTATCCCTAAAATTTAAATATTGGTTTTCTTCTTTTGTTCCCTAAAATATTTTGATATTGTTCCTCTGTTCCCCAGTTCAAATAAGCCATGTTCTCTTCTTCCCCCAAACCCCTGGGAGTGCCTCCTTGATGTCGATTCTCGTATTGGCCTAATAGTAATTCACTGTAGAATTGCAAGACACAGCAAGTTCTTATTTGGGAGTGAGGGAAAAGTTTTGAATAAATTTTCGCACAACACAAGAAAAAAAATTTGACTGCACCTTCTAGATCTTACTCTTTTCGGACATGAATCAGCTTGTTTGCACCTATCTGGCAACCTGCGGGAGGGCAAACTCTAGAAGTTCTTCCTTAGTAGTGAGCCTTCCGCTAAAAAAACTTTCCAAGTGTGGCTTTCCGGTGTTAGGGGCCGAGGTTTTTGTGCAAAATTCATCAGCGGCTTCCTTGCAGCTTATAAAGGGAGTTCCTTCGAGTAATGGTCAGTAAAAGGTTTGTAGTGCTTATACAAATTTTTGCTACTTGAAAATGTATGTTTACACGAAACACATATCAGCTTGACAATTGTTCTTTCCCGATACCCCATTTAAAATTCACGTGAACGCTGTTAATAGAGGGCCAGAAAACCATTTAAAACATTTTGTGGTATTTTTTTTTGTCATTAACAAACTTGGGTTGTCGGCGAGCAGAATTCGAACGTAAGCTGTTGTGCTTTGGCTGTTATTTGTGCCTTTTCTTACTATTCTAAGACGAATTCAGGCTGGTATTTTCGAATCAAGTGTAAGAAGACGGCAAAACCATATTGATAATGTATTTAGTTGTGCTGACTTCGCAAATAAACACTTTGGTAGCGTCCTTTCGACGGGAGACTGTCTCGACGGGATAGATCCACAACAATGTCATTTACGCACAACCGAAATGCCCTGTTTCCGGTGAAAGGGCAAATGATTGACAGGATACAAAAATTTGGTTTTATCAACGGAGTTGATAATGTAAATTGGCCACCGTACAGAGATTCTAAAAGCTGACGTTTCGAGCGTTAGCCCTTCGTCAGAGCGAATCCGAATCCTTCCTTTTTGAATTAACAAAGTTCGCTGTCGCTATTTGTTCACTCAAATTATTATATATATATATATATATATATATATATATTATATATATATGACTGCCAGTGGAAAAACTGAAGACTTCATCTGCTATAAAAGTGCTCGATGGTTAAACCAGAGCTGTGAATAAAGATGAATTTCTGGAGTCGGACTAGTTCAAAAACATTTAATTGCTAGTCCGACTCCAGAAATTCATCTTTATATATATATAGATATATATATATATAATATAGTTTTCAAAAATTGTAACAGTCACTTTTGAAAATATATGTGGACTAGCATACGAAACGTCCAGTTCTATAAAAAAAATGCGTTGGAATACAATGTTTATCACCGCTGTTTGTCCTTTTATCTTAATAAAGGGGAAAAGACTAGCAAAACAGTTTTCAAAACTTCTCTATTGGAGCATATGGGAAAAATAAACTTATAAACAAAGTGGTGCCCCAGTGACTCTTGAGTACTGTACTGAAATAGATTTATGCTTGAAAAGCTTTCATTGCGGTAATAGCCCTGTTAAAAACTTTCCTGTGAAAAAGTATGTAGAACCTATCAAGCGAGAACACACAAAAAATAGAGCCAGGGGAAACGTTTTACAGAAATTTAGTTCT
>NC_090873.1:34394418-34396918 GCF_036669935.1 Montipora foliosa
ACAGCAGATGAACGAAAAATTGTTCCCCTCACTATTAAGTTCCAACCCGATAAGACCAATCTTGCCCAAATACAACAACAATTTGGGCAGCAGGCAAGTTCATCACAAGCCATCGAAGTTGGCATAAAGCAGCATAGCGCTTCACCTGAAGTTCGATCATGATGGACACAAACAAGAGCTGAAAAAACTTCATATGGTCAGACGAACAAATGTGATTGACCCAACACTAATTAGAGCGGCTCCGTTATCGGACATCAAAGTGCTCAACAAACCAAAGGATTTCGTCGTAAAAATGTTCACTCAGCAACGTCTTCTTCTTCTACAGAATAAAGTTCAAAAGCGATCCTGGTTGTTAATCGCATGCTAGACCAAATAAAGTGGATTGGCAAATTGATTGCCAGATCTGTCTCGCTGAGTGCAAAGAAGCGACGGTCAAGAGAGTCACAAGAGAAGGCTGAGCGAAATGTCCACCGAATGTAAACAATTGGCGTGACGTTGGTTAGCACAAGGATAGCACAGTTTTTCCCGCTCGCTCAATTTTGATTGGTCAGTTTAAATTTCAGTAGCTCTCGCCGTATGCAAGGAGGTAAGGATAAAACGGGAATATAATAGCCCATTTCCGAGTTCTGGCCTGCCTCGTCTTCAAAGCGAGTCTAAATGCGAAGTTTTTGTTATGAAAATTAGTTTTCATTCATATGTGAAGTAGAACTAATTACCATTACAAAAACTTCGCACTTAGACTCGCTTTGAAGAGGAGGCAGACTTGAACTCGGAAATGGCCTATTCACTCATATACAACTATTCAACAACTATACGTGGAGTTGTATAACAAAAAAAATGTAGTAGTGGAATAATCAATTCCCTATTCAAAGGTATAAAGATCATTACCGGGGCCATTTTGTTTCATTTTTCTTTTGCATTCAGTCCGCTCGTAAAATTTTCGCATATAATTAACCGCGCAGCCATGGGCCGAGCGCGGTTCTTCCTCTGCAATCGGTTTATCTTTTTCAACCGCGCGGCCATGGACCGAGCGCGGTTCTTGCTCTGCAATCGGTTTATTTTATTTTATTTTTTTCGTTTTGTCGGAGAGCTGAACCAGACTTCCACTCGGCCACATAGTCGGTGGGACTTCCAGTCACGCAACTTAGGATGTTTATTCGCCAAAAAGCTGTTAAAACGTTAATGTACTTAAAATTTTATGAATAGTCCGCTTTTTATTTACAAAAATATATATATTTTTTCTGTCTTATTGAAACATGTAATCGTGACTTTTAAGAAAGAAAGCTAAGACTATTACGTCATCGGAGATTTCACAACGGTTACGACTGATGGTGCAATCGGAGATTTGACAACGGCTATAAGTAATGGTGCAATACCTTTGTGTGCAGCCGTTGTTGTCAGTTTGTTGTGCTACAGATTGATCAAGTGATTTTGGTTCTATAGTCATCAGTGAATCAGCAAGGACTGCTTTGGAATGTGTAGTACGTTGCGACTATAGTGGTAAGAAAACAGATAAAATTTAGTTTTGTTGGTGAGCAGTCCCAAATTTCTATTCGGTCATATAGTCAGTGGCACTTCGAATCACGCAACTTATGATGTTTACAGGTATTCGCCAAAAGGTGTTAAAACGTTAATGTACTTAAAATTTTATGAATATTCCACTCTTTATTTAGTACAAAATATATTGCCTTTTTGAGTTATTTAAGCGGTTGATTTGAAGAGAGTATTGAATACATAAAAGCTCATTATGTCATCCATGGAATGTGTCGACGTTTCAACTATCATTGGTGGGGAAATAACCACCGTACTAAAGAAAGCCGTGGATAACGTAATTCTTAAATTAAGTGACGCGTGTGACTACTTTGCTAGGCCTATACTCGTGTAAAAAACAATCGCGACTTTTAGGAAAGAAAGCTGTAAGTTGTTATATGTGTTATTATCGTATCGTTCATACCCATAGATATCCTGATGACAGTTTAATTAAGACCATTACGTCATCGGAGATTTCACCTCGGCTATAAGTGATAGTGCAATAAGTTCGTGTGCAGTCGTTGTTGTCAGTTGTTGTGCTACAGATTGATCAGGTGATTTTGTGTCTATAGACTGCTTTGGAATGTGTACTACGTTGCGACTATAGTGGTAAGAAAACAGATAAATTTTGAAAGCGCGGTTTTAAGATCTGAAAGATCTTCTTGTTTTTTTCGTTTTGTCCGCAAGCTGAACCAGACTTCCACTCGGCCAAATAGTCGGTGGGACTTCCAGTCACGCAACTTAGGATGTTTATTCGCCAACAAGCTGTTAAAACGTTAATGTACTTAAAATTTTATGAATATAGTCCGCTCTTTATTTACAACAAAATATATATATTTTTGTGTCTTATTGAAACATGTAATCGTGACTTTTAAGAAAGAAAGCTAAGACTATTACGTCATCGGAGATTTCACAACGGTTACGACTGATAGTGCAATCGGAGATTTCACAACGGCTATAAGAAATGGTG
>NC_090873.1:34404418-34424418 GCF_036669935.1 Montipora foliosa
TACCCATCATAGATTTCTCACATCACATTTTCCTCCAAAATAACGTTACCATGGCAACGATATAAGGCAATTCTTCGATCCGTAAATCGAGATATATTATCTTTTTGGAAAAAAACGGGACGGTGAAATCTTCCCATTCAGCGTTACCAGATAATGTTAGAAATAATCTCTAAAATATTTAAAATTCAACAAAATCTGTTGGTCAGTTTTTCAGAGAAATAATTTTTTTTGAAATGTGTCTCTATTTTTTTTTTCACCTACAGAATTTCTTTAAGTTTGAAAGACAAACGTTTTAAATTAATCTAAAGTAACATGCAAAAAATGAAAAAAAAATTCGCCGTCCGGAAGCAGAGATATAAGCGAGTAAAGTTGCAAAATCAGGAAAAATGAGGGGGTTACTCATTCGAATGCACGCGCGAATGAAGCTACAGGCCAACACAAACGGATTTAAGTGACCATTAAACCGTGTGTGTAAAATTTTCGTTGTTTTCATAAATAGGAGACGTAGATTTATATTCCATATGTATAGGGATTAGAAGAAAGGTGAGCGAAATTAGCGGTACTTGTTTATTTCTGGTGACCCACTTTGAATCGTGAGCTGACGCGAGCAGCTTTTAGAATTGCGTGTGTGGCTTACGCGCACGCGCGCGCTCAGCTGAAAACCCTTTCGAGCCTCCTTAAAGTCACATGAACATCTGAAAGTCACGTGACCAGAACAAAGAACACAGTTATCTAAAGCTCAATGCAAGAAGGAATGGGAAGTTGATCAAAAGTTCTCTAATAAGGGATTTTTAAAAAATTATTCATTTCCATATTGAGACATTTTCTAATCACAGTTGAAGGTGGAGCTCTAGATGGCCTTAATACATTGCAAACCTGTACTTAGCCGCAAAAGGTAATGCAGCTTTACGTCTACCTGAAGCCAGTTGAAAACTTGTAAAAACGAAAACCGTTGGCAAAAAATTTCAGGCTACAAAGTTGGTCATGAGGAAGCTACTGGCAAATATATGTTTTCCACATTAAAGAACCTTCCATGCGTCCATTACGTTAGTGTACAGTTTCAAAAGCAAAGCCTTCTGGAATTTCTGGGGTGCAAGGATGGCGCAGTGGTGAGAGCACTCGCCTCCCACACCAATGTGGCCCGGGTTCGATTCCCAGACTCGGCGTGTCCCTCCCAACTCCCCTAAGTAATTTTGGTCTCGCGTCACGTGACTTTTTTTGTGAGTCTTTGGTGCCATGTGCTCGGGTTTGTTTGTAAGAGGAGCAAAGATGTCAATTTGGAGCCGAACAGTTCGGTAAGAACTGAGAGTTTTCGTTGCCGCTTATTCAGAAACATTGTGACATTTGTTGAAATCCTTTTTTCTTTATCAGAAAACCTCTTTCTCTCTGTCTCTCGCATCTACACAGTCAAGGACGTCTAATGGAACTAGATATTGATGAGTTGTTTTGACCGAGTTATTGCTTTATGTACCTGTTTGTATTGGAGAGTTTTCGACGTTCAGCGAATAAAGTGTAGCACTACGAATTTGTCGTGATTCGAACTGACAGTTTTCGAACTAGCGCTTCCTGTAGTCGCCCGAGTGTTTGTAAACACTGTGTCTGTTCGCTCACCTCCATCTTTTCGGAAGGGAGCTCGAAAAAGGATTTATTCGACAATGAGAGATGAAGAAGAAGATCGACTTGAAAGGGTGGAGCAGTTGAAAAGGTCTAAGGCTGGATTAATTGGGACTCTAAGGAAAACAAGAAAGGAAATTGCGGCCTTGTTAATAGAAGGAGAAAATTTGCAGTTGGAGGATTTAATGACGAAGCTTGCGTTTTATGACGAGACGTGGAGGAAATTTGTGAAAACCCATGAGAGTTTTATGGAATTAACTGACATCGGATTAAAAAGAGACAGTGCTCAAAAGATGTACCACGAAGAATTTACAGAAAAAATGGAGCTAGACCGTGCCGTAAAACAAATTCGCTTTTCGAGTGGGTCAAAATCCATTGAATCTGAAAACATGTCACGTAAACGAAAGAGCGCGAAAACCGTGAGTACAGTAATCAGTCGTAGGTCAGTTAAAAGTTCTGTTGCTGCTCAAAGAGAGAAAATTGCTTTGGCAAAATTGAACTTAGAACATTTGAAGAGGAAACAAGAAATTGATCTTAAATTAACTGAACTCAGTTATGCACGGGATTTAATGGAGGCTGAAATGGAGGTCGAAAAGGCTCACGTTAGCTTTAGATCCCTTGAATGGGAAACTCAAACTGGAAGCGTTGAAACATTAAGTTCCATTGGTGACACTGGGTGTGATGGACAAAGGGAACTGAAAGTGTTAGGGCAAATTAGGAGCAAAGGAAATGTCCACCATCAAGCAGATGTAAAGCAAAAAATTCATGAGCATCCATCTGGCCTTCCCACTACCTTACCCGCTGCTTCTGACCATGTATCAAGGTTGCCAATTGAAATAAAAAATGAGCAGTTAGAGCCATGTTCAAACAAGGATGATACCTTGACCTTACCTGCAAACTTGCCATATGCACATAGTAGGGGAATTTAAGCATGAATATCACCAGCCAATTCCGGTTCAGGAAGCCCTACCTAGCGCCAGTGGGGAAATAGTGAAAACATTGTGTAAAGTGCTGAACTCCCCTAAGTTAGAATACACGCACTTTGATGGGAATCCAGTCAACTATGTGTCATTAATTTTATGCGTAATTTTGAGTCTTGTCTTGAAGATGACAATGATGATTCTCGGAATTTTCAACTTCTTATCGAGCATTGCACGGGCGTGAAAATTGTATTAATTTGCCAGCGTCAGAGGGCTACATATCTGCAAAACGAACCCTGCGGCAGAATTTTGGTTAACCCCACATAGCAAAGGCTCATTTGAAGAAGCTGGAATGCTTGCCACCCCTAAAGAACTATGGAGGTTCAACATTTTATTAGAATTTGCAAGAAGCCTCGAGGTAGCAGACAGGGTCCTTCAAGGTATGGGTCATGACAACGTTGATGATTTAAACCACTCTAACACTTTGCTGGAATTGAGCAGGAAGCTTCCCTTCTTCATTAGAGGAAAGTGGGCAGAGCAAGCGGGAAGAATTATCGAAGCCGAGGAAAAGCCAAGGTTTTCTGATTTTCTAAAGTTTGTAAAGGATAGAGCAAATCTCGTAAACAACGAGTTCGGAGAGGACCTCGTCGTCAGTCCTTCGAAGGAAAGGAGGGGAAGTGAACAGATGAGGGTGAGATCTCTATCAAGAGCAACCACTTTGGCGACCAAATCAAACCTGATCCCAGTAAAAGGTGGAACGGGGCAAAGGCAGAAACCAGTGTTAGCAGGAACTGTCCAGCGTGTTTAAGACAACACGGATTGTGGAAATGTGAGAAGTTTAAAGGACTCTCAATCGGGGAAAGAGGAAAATTTGTATTGAGTAAGAGATTGTGTTTTAAATGTCTGAATGGAGGACATTTTAAAGATCGTTTCCCCAAAGGAGCCGTCAAATGCCAAGTTCAAGGTTGCGCCGAAGATCATAATACTTTGTTACACCCCACCCCTAGGGTACAACGAGACATAAGAGCAGGTGTCACAAGTGTCAGCTATGTCCAAAGCATCCCTCATAGCGTTGAATAAAATGACCAGCAAACTGCTGCAGCTACAGACCGCCAAAATGAGGCCCATATAGTCAATCAAGAAGGTCAGGGAGTTGGAGCTACTGTTACTGCAGCAACTGGGGCCGGCGAGGAACGTGTTGTTTAGGGGTTCTTCCAGTTAGAATCAAGGCCAAGGGAGGCGGAACAGTAGTGGAAACGTATGCCTTACTGGACAGTGGCAGCGAGGTTACATTGTGTAAAGAGGAACTATTCAATAAGCTTAAATCATGGGGCTCAATACTTGACTATGAATTGCAAGGAGTGACAGGAGTCAGGAAGGTCAAAGGCCGTGTCCTAGATATTGTTGTTATGTCCATGGATGATAGAGTGTCAGAGGAGCTGCTGAATGTTAGAAGTGTTGAGCACGTACCTGTGTCAGTTGGTTGCATTCCACGCAAGAGGGACATCTTGGGATGGTCTCATTTGAGAGATATCGAATTGTCAGAATCAAGTGAATTGGATGTCGGGCTCATAATTGGGCTTAAAGAGAAGCCCACATTTTTTGTTCCCTTTGAATGCAAATGCGGTGGAGATAATGAGCCAGTAGCGGTTTGATATTCCCTGGGATGGACTGTGATGGGTCCGTTGAGTGAAATGAAGCCGGAAGAACATTGTTCAGTTTATTTTGTTAGTGTGAAGAACAAGGAGATTTATGTTGATGAACCGGTTGAAGAGTTCAATGGGCGACAACTACCAAGTAGAAGAAGTGCTGAGCTATACATTGAGGAGAGTGAAACAGAAAGACCTAACGCAATTGGAATGCTGGAAGACAAATTGAAGTATGAAGAATGGGAAACTAGGTGCCAGATTCGAGATGAGATTTTACAGGAGCAACTTGAGAGACTTTGGAAAACTGATTTTGCAGATTCTGTTGTGAACTCAGTTGTTAGTCTCAGTTTGCCCAGGCTACCGGGCTCCTGTTAGGCAACAGCCTTGCATGATAAGGGCGGCGTTTGGAAGAGAATGATCGAAACTGCAAAGCGAGCAAATTGTGACAGACGAGATTCTTTCCACTGTAATGGCAGAAGTTGTCAACATCATTAAATAGCCGTCCTTTAACGCGTAACAGCGACAGTGATCGAGATGATCGACCAATAACTCCCAATTTTTTGCTACATTTGCGCGCAACGTCAAGTTTGCCACCAGGGCTGGAGGTTTCAATAAAGAAGACCTTCATTGTAGAAGCGCATGGAGACAAGCCCAGTATCTGAGTAGTATATTCTGGAGAAGATGGACCAAAGAGTATCTACCGACTCTTATGGAAAGATCGAAATGGAGGACGCCTAGGAAGAATGTCAAAGTGGGTGATGTAGTCCTGATGGCATATGAGAATTACCCTCGTGGAAAATGGACAATTGCGCGAGTTGTGGAGGCAGTTGCTGATGACGATGGCTTTGTACGTGTGGTGAAGGTAAAGACTACCTCCACAGTGGCGAACCATGCCAAAAGACAACGACGCAAAGAAATTAAAGCAAGTACCGTTATACTTAGAATACCTTTTACAAGTCTGTGCCGCCTGGAGATGGATAGATGAGATGAATTTCTGTTTAAAGACTGTGTTAAAAATGTGTGTGTAAATGAATTTCAAAGGAAATTCATTTAGGGGCCGGTGTCGCTCCCAACTCCCCTAAGTAATTTTGGTCTCGCGTCACGTAATTTTCTTTTTGTGAGTCTTTGATGCAATGTGCTCGGGTTTGTTTGTAAGAGGAGCAAAGTTGTCGATTTGGAGCCGAACAGTTCGGTAAGAACTCAGAGTTTTCGTTGCCGCTTATTCAGAAACATTGTGACATTTGTTGAAATCCTTTTTTCTTTATTAGAAAACCTCTTTCTCTCTGTCTCTCGCACCTACACAGTCAAGGACGTCTAATGGAACTGGATATTGATGAGTAGTTTTGACGGTGTTATTGCTTTATGTACCTGTTTGTATTGGAGAGTTTTCGACGTTCAGCGAATAACACGTGATTCGTACTGACACGGCGTCATATGTGGGTTGAGTTTGGGTACTCCGTTTTCCCCTCTCCTCAAAAATTAACATTTAACTTAATTTGCGTTAATTGTTGATTTCAGTTTACAGTGTCTCTAATTAGTGCTCCAGCGCTAGAAAGACTAGATACTTAATAAAGTTCGTTTCCTTTTCTTTCTGCATAAAGCATTTCTATTAATGCTGCAAGATAACGTTTTATATCGGTTAGCTGTTAAAAGGCTGATTGTACAATTTTTATGACAAGATGGAATCAAAGCGGTGACCAATCAAACGCTTTCAATACAAAAAAGAGAAGTGTATTCAATAGCTATTTAAGATAATTTTTATCAAAAAAAGAGTAACAAAAGCAAAAGTGGTAAACTTACAGGTTTTGTTGACTGCTTGCACTGGGATGAAAAGTTTTTTCTGCCAAGAATATTTTAGTGAGAGCAACGGAAAAGGCAAGCAAAGCTGCTAGAAACTGCCACATTATCGTAAAAACATCCTGTAGAACGTTAAACAAAGCAATCTGGATTGTTCCCAGGTCCTTGAATGTTTCTACAACGTGACCAATTCTGAGAGTAAGGAATACGGTGTTGAAACTATACAAGTAACCCGCCACAAGCACAGCTCGGTTGTCTGTCACAGATTCAGATGTGATCCACGTCGTAAGTCTCAGCACAAATATTACCAAGTAGGTTAAAACACTGATTACGTCCAACTTGTTCCAACGGTCGCTAAAGTAAAAAAAAAAAGTATATATATATATCAATGAAACATGAAAGGGAATAGTTGTAATGGTAACAAACAACTGATTATGTAAGCGAATGAAAATTAAGAAAATAGAAAACAACTTAAAAAGGTGAAAAGTAAATAAAAGTTAGAAAAGAGAATCGTGTAAAGGATCGGGATCATCCAAATTATAAATAGCACGCAGTCTAACCACACACGTGAATAGTCGAACGTGTCCATGGTATTGTCGCAAAAACCTTGGTTCCTTACTTTTTATATCGATGAATACTTAGCTGGAAGAGAGTTTACAAGTCTAAAGTTTATGCACAGGCGCGCTTATTGTGGATACAAACGTTTTCTCAAAGAGTGGCTTCTTCTTTAGAATCCCTGAAGCGTGGTGTCTTCTTTCTGTCTAAAAGCTACTAAAGATAGAGATAAACCCCACAAAAGTGCTATATTGTGCGCTCCACTCATTGGAAATCTTTAACATGCAGTCCGTAAAGATATCATTATTCACCTGATGTATCTGCTGAGCGCTTTCCGCAGAACGTTTGAATTAGTTTCGTCCATTTCTGTCTTTCTTCTTTTTTCAATGCGTTCAACGATAAGCATTACCTGCCCATACTCCACTAGTGAGCGACCCACGAAGAATATAAGTATGCTCCACTCTAATCCGCTGAACTCTAGGCTTGAGGGAGACAGGCAGAAAGCGTAGTGAAGACCAACAAGCGCCAAGTAGCTCAATGTGTCCCGTACAAATATGAAGTAAGGCGTTTTCAAGTATTCCAGGTAAAGTTTAACTGCCAGAAATGTAAAAAAATTGTGTTAATGGCCCCTAGACACCAATTAATCTGAGCTGGCGCATTCATAGTTCACAGCCAATATGCAAATAACAAAAGGTGGCTGGCAATGTTTCCCACTTTGGACCATTTTCGAATTCTCACGGCTGGACTGGATCTAGCATGAAATGGAGGCTAATGCGGGCAAATCTTTTCAAATGCAAATTAATTTGCCCGCATTAGCCTCCATTTCATGCTAGATCCAGTCCAGCTGTGAGAAAACGAAACTGGCCTATTGATTTCAAGTATTATAGAAACCTACTTTAGTGCGTTTTCTTTTTTTCGGCTAACATATTTAATTTAATTTCTAGCCAGAAGACAGCAAAATTTCATCCGCTGGTGACTCTTGGAGCAATCTGGCGAGCGACAAGTAGATCTTTTGGGTAATGCTCGGGAGTAATGTAGAGGAAACTTAAGTCAGCCTTACAGTTAAACCACGCCAGAAAGAGACCGCTTTCGGACAAGACCAAAAAAGGTGAAGTATAATTTCTCATGTTCTTCGTTACAAAAGAAGGAGTTTGGGCTGTCTCTAACTCCAATGTTGTTATGAAACCGTTAATTCCTATTTGACCATGCAAGAATTTGTATTGGAATTCAAGAATTCTCGTACTTTTAGTATATTAGAGGATTGCTGGGAGGCATGCCGCCAGTTAATTGAATCAGTATCATTGTGGTGACATTTTTTTAGCCATTTCTGTTGATGATGATAATGATAATGATTATTGGATGAGGTTGAGCATGTTAGCGATAATTATCAAGGCCAAAGTTTGTGTTATCTGCCGAAGCCGAAGGCTGAGGTGGATAACACAAACTGAGGCCTTGATAATTATCGCTAACATGCGAAAACCGAATTCAATAATTGTTTTATTATGCATATTCCTGAGCTGAGCTCCGCCATGACAAAACTGATCAAACTGTTGGTTAGTGTGTTAGGTGACGTCACTTCTGCATGCATAAAACTATTGTCTGTAGGTATGACGTCAATTCTACATATATAAAATCTATTGGTTGTAGGTATGACGTAAGAGAAATAGAGCAAGCAAGAATTAGCTGCGTGCTTATAGCCAATCAAAATCGAGCTGGTCACACCAATGTATAATAATAATAGTTATAGTAATAACAGCGTTATTGAAGTGTCAATGTATTTAGTTTTTACAAGTCAAGTAATTGGGGATTATGGGTTGGATGCGTGTATGCAATATAGTGTAAACATGTTTTCTCGCACTATGGCTTTTTGTTAATCTTATCTCAAAGCTTCCATAATTACAAATGTTAATGCAATAGTTTTTGCATGTATACTATTCAAAAGAGATTTCAGAGGAGACAGAAGACCATAATACTTTAAAGCGCAAAAGTAAGGCTGACGCCTCTATCAAACCATTCTTTTTGGAAGATAGGGCAGTTAACAATTCTTACAAATAAAGGGGGGAAGTTTCTAAAGAAACTGTGGTGCTGCGTCGGTGGGGAGTATTAAAAGATAATTTGGTTTTATCACCTGGGTTGATAATGGGAATTGGCCACCGATTCGAATTATTTTACGGTGGCCAATTCACATTTTGATAAAACCAAACAATTATCTATCAATTCTTATGAGTGGGTTGTTTCATAAAAATTCTTCAATAATTTTTGTGGTAGTGGACTTAGGGCGCGTTCGATTGACCCTATTCCGAGATAAGAATACGTGGAGTGATGATTAAAACGGTATGTTTGGCACGTTTCGAAGCAGCAAGGACTGAATGAAAATTTGTTTAAAATAGCATTTTAGCAGATGTTGGACAATTTTAATGTGAATCTCCGTAAAAACGAAGGATTTCTAACTTATATTCCATGTATTCCTATTCCGGAATACGGTCAGTCGAACGCACCCTTAGTATAAGTGCACTCCCATATTGTCATCGGTGCTGTCTGAGTGAGCGAGTGAGTGAGTGTTAGATTTATAGGCCTGCAGCGCGTGCATGAATTACAAACTACTAATGTACAGTTTTCTTGAATTTACAACAATTATTGATGTTTGTTTGCGGCCCACTTGTCGCCTTTTTCCTTTCTGAATTTTCTTAGTGAAAAGAGAATGAAAACCGTTTGAGCTCTTGCACTCGTTCTTGAAAACTTTCATTGCCTTTCTTTTGCCCCGACTGACTGCCCCTGGGTCTCCAAGGATGCAAAAAATGTAGATTTCATCAGCTTGTTTTGTGTTGAGATTCCCACGGCGCTGTGCTCAAAAAATTTGCCCAGTAATAGAAAAGATGAGCTGTTCTGAATTAAACGAAACATTAAAAAATCGCAACTTAGTTTTCACATATGTCGAAATCTTTTAGTCATCGAATGTAAGTGTACGTTCGGCAACGGTAGTAGCCAAAGCGCGGGGGCGGGGGCGGGGCCGGGGCCGGGGCCGGGGCCGGGGCCGGGGCCGGGGCCGGGGCCGGGACCGGGGTCGGGGTGTCTTTTTTTTGCAAATCTTTTTGTATCAATTTTTGTCGTTATTCTCCAGTACTGTTATTTTCGAATGTTTGACATCTTTCTATCATTTATGATGGAAATAAGTCAAAAAAATAAGGAACATACGAAAGCTACGAAAGGGACATCTTTGTTTGTTTTTCGAAATTAAGAGAATGTCCGACTGAAATTTGAGGGGAACATAAGCTAACTCCTAGAGACACTAAAGACTCGCTGAGCTCCATATTTTAAAACCGCACTTTCATGTTTACTTCGTTAAACCGTCTCCGCAATACAATTACAACGAAACAAAACATAGCCACAGTTCCACAATGATCGTCACGCAACGTTCTCATTTGCTTTTTTTCGCAAAATTGTTCTCAATGTTGTTGTGGAGCTCAGCGAGTCTTCAGTGTCTTGGTGTACATTCCACAAACTCCAATTTCAGCAATTTCGGAAATTCTCCTAACTTCGAAAAACAAATTTCGATTTTCGGAAAGACAAAGCCTGATGCTCGAAAAAACCAACTTCGATTTTAAAACACAAAAAAAACAAAGTCCGATTTAGAAAACAAACTAAGATGTCCATTGAGAACTTTCATAGCTTCCATAGATTCCTTAATTTTTTTGACTACTTTTCACCATAAATGAAGGACAGATGCCGGTCATTCGAAAAAACCAGTACAGGAGAATAACGACAAAATTGAAACAAAGAAAGACAACCTCGACCCCGGTCCCGGCCCCGGCCCCGGCTCTGGCCCGGCGTTTTGGCTACTACCGTTCGGCATCACTACTTTAATTTTGCTGATTGGTAAACATGTACATTATTATATCGGCTAGTCTGTGTCTGTTTATTTCACTGATAGCCTCTTTCTTCTCTTGTAACTTATTCACTCAATTTGTCGCTCCACTTTTCTTTTAAAAAATTATATCTGTATAAAAAATAGAGAAGAGGAAGCCGCCTGTGTGTTAGGTGAGAAGGAAAACAACGCTGAAAAACCTTTTCAAATCCTCATGTCATTTAACAGCCGCACCGGAAAATAACCGGGTGAAACACGACAATAAACAGGTTAGTTGGAAGCGTGCTTGAATTTCAACAAATAAACCTCAAAATCGACAAAAATACGCGACGCTGATGAATAATAATAATAAACAGTTTCTATTTCCAAAACGTTGGAATGACCTGGTGATAAATAACCTCGTCTAGGAGAGACATCACAAGCGGCCGCTGAAATCGGTGTCACTTTGTCTTTTGCGATTTATTTCTGCAGCCAAAAGTACCATAGAAAAATTGAACGAAGTGAAAATCTCCCAAAATGTTTTTCGCTGATGGTAACTTTTTATTACGTCCTGCAAAACGAAACGCAGCTCAGTTGACAGTTATGGATTGAAGCCCTGTGTCAAGTTACTGCACTACCACACGTACGCATTGCGTACCTATTTTTTCTTTATAATTATCAAAATTAACTTTTGCCCAGAATAACAGAGTCTCATGTATAAAGCAGTTCTTAATCTTGAGACTTTGTATGGTCTCTTTCTTGTTTAGGCTGCTAGTGAGTACTATTGAGCCTCCATCTGATATCTCTCTAACTCAAGCTTTAAAAAAATCGTCATCTAAATAAATATTTTTTAATCCATGTAGCCTTTTAGGGACTTGCAAAAGAACTTTATATTTATAACTTGACACCCCTATTTGTGTAGTCATTAATAGTTATGTTTCGTTTATTTTTTCTCCTTTTCCATCATCACCGAGGAATGAATAGTATGTACTTATTGACTGAGTGGAAGGGCCAGACGGGAAAATATTTGGCCCGAGGTCATGGCCTACGGACCGAGCGCCATGACCGAGGGCCAAATATTTTCCTGCCCGGCCCGACTTAAACTCAGTCAATAAGCATTTTATCATATTGGCTCTTTACACTATTTAAGAGCACTCAGAAGATGAAGTTTAGACAAAATAAAAAATATGCACAGAAAATTTATCTTATATGTTGTTTGCATTTGTTTTTCTGGCTGTACGGAATCCGCTAAAATTGCACAGCACAGAACAATACGTGTTCCTAGTAGGGCCGTACGGCTTTTTCTGTCCCTGCTCGCGCTAATGCGGACGGCCTTCATACGGGCATTTTCCCAATAGTTTTGCAATGAAAGCGCGCGCGGGGCCGTACGGGCCATGTGATAAATATGGGTTATTGACCAAGCGTGAGATCAAGATTGCTGGATATTGGCCAAGTTCTTTTTTTTCAGTGTTTATGGACCGAGACGAAGTCGAGGTCCATAAACACGCGAAAAAAGAACGAGGCCAAAATCCTGCCATCTTGACAGAACAAACTAGCTCGGTCAATAAAGGATTTATTATATGACTTAAAACACCAAAAAATTATCTCCACTTGCCCTCTCGGGTGGGCAATCACAGCGCGCGATTTGGTTCATCTTGCCCGCCCACGGAGCTAGTCATATAATAAATATAAATAATGGGATTATTCGTATTGTAAGCATATAAGTATATATGATATAATGATTCCCAGAACTTTCGAGCCCTTACACTTTGAATACCAATCAGATAATGCCACAAAATTGACATAACAGAACCTCAAGTGAAGCTATGATCTTTGCAGTTATGATAGCAATTTTTGCAATTGCGTAAAGAAGCCTGAAAAATTCAGGACTTCAACGGGGTTTGAACCCGTGACCTCGCGATTCCGGTGCGACGCTCTAACCAACTGAGCTATGAAGCCACTGACGTTGGGAGCTGGTCATTTGTGGGTTCTAATGGTCCCGTGAGGAATCAATCAATGATGAAATGGTATATGAAATGAATCATATATGAACTGCGGATATGAAATCACTTGATTTCATATCTGCAGTTCATATATGATTCATTTCATATACCATTTCATCATAACAGAACCTGTTAATATTATATTTAATTTCAATATTAAGTGCCTATAGCTAAAAAACGCGAACCTTCAGACTCCCATTCTTTATTACTGTATTTTTATTAACATGTTAACTTTTTTTAAAACCAAAGGTGAAAATATTAGAAGATTATCAGAAGGGAATTCAGAGCCACCTAAACTTTTCCTAAATAGGAGTACACATATAGATATAATGTAAAAGTAAGCTTGATATCTGTACGTAGATTATTTACCTCCAATAACAGAAGTGTCCGTCAAATATGACACACAGTGAAATGTAATTGGTGCGAAAACCATTTCAAAAAGACACCAAATGTGTAGAAAGAACCATGTCCAGTTTCCTGGGTTTATGGTCATTAAAAGACGACCACGCCATTTACGAGTCATCTCGGAATGAACAACTGGATGAGTAAAAAACTGAAAGAAGGAAGTGTCAAAAATAGAAGACAAAATAACTGTAGTTTATAACAGATTTCACTTGTAAAATGTCTGTTTTCACAAACATTCGTTTCCTCTCTAAGGTTTGCTATCTACGTTTTTCTCTTAAATTGTTAAAAACCTTGTGCAACGTGTTGTTAAAATTTGCGATTTAATTTCTGCTCTCCTTGGGGACATAATTCACGACAACTTTTATTACAGTTTACGACCGATAACACGATCCACGAAGTCGTCGCCTTTCACGTGATTATCTAGTATAATTGGTGTATTTACTTTCAACATTACCTTTTTCTGTTCCAAGTCAATGGCGTCGTCCAAAATATCATCTAGAATAAAATTACCGAAGCCGAATCGCTGATTTTGATTAGATTGCATTGGATCCAGCAGACGAGTAGTGAAGCCCTCCACGGAGTTAGCAAACTTATTGAACATCTCTCCTTCGGATCCTTTGCTTTTTGCCAGGCTACGAAGGCGATAGTTAACCTAAATGTCATTGAACAGAAAACTCCAATCAAACTTAAAGGAGGGCAAGAAAAAATAAATAATTGTAGCATTTTGTCATTCTCAAAAACACTAGGATACAATCATGCAGAATCTCTTTTTTAGCCTTAAATTGATTGATTGTATATCGCAAAAAGCACCGAGAACACAGTTTGATGCATTTTATGTTTCATTATTATGTTGGTTATGGCGCTAACGCAAGCTTACTTACAAAAAAGAGGCGTGAAAATTTTCAACCTGAGTTATTATAACGATCATCATTTCAAAGAAACAGCTATCCTGGTGTCTGAACTGTTACTTACCTTCATCCCCATCAACAGGGAATTTGAGGAACACTTTGTAAGAGCCTTTGGAGTGATTTTCTTTTTAATAGCGTCAAAAGAGTTCTTCTTGGATAGTAACTTCATCAATAATTCTTCATTCCTTTCCCTATCTAAACGAAAATAATTCATTTCCATGATTAGACGATATATAGATAGCGTTTTCACTCACATGGCCAGCATCCATGTTAAAATTTATTGGAACAAAAAAAAGTATTCACATAAGAAAAGAGTTCAACTCCCAAAGAGGCTTTGGAAAACCACCAACGCCGCTGTTTTATTGTTTTGGGACACCATATGGATGTCGTGGCGTCATGTGAAAACACTCTATTTTAGTTAGGCAACGCTGCGCTGTGGAGATGTACACCATGGAATATCCCACGAGTCACTTGTATTTTTTCGCTTTTGAGATATTCAATGGTATGTACGAGAAAGTGTTGCATAACTATTTCACGCCATGCCATAGAACATGATGCAGAAGCCTGTAAACATTGACGGATTTTCAGGTTTAATTTGCTTCACACCGACGAAAAATGTGAAACAAAAGCCGGCTAACGATAAACAATGGATCGCATGATGGAATAGTTGGGTGTAATACCGTCGAGCATACAACGGCTTTCCTGTATTCTGATTACCTGTATGTTCTATGGCATGGTATATAATTGATCACTATACAGTTTGTTCTGGGTTTACGTGTTTCTGACTGATGCTGTCAGTGTAGCTCAGGGGTTTTTTGCAATCTGATTGGACACATAGGAGTTGGCTATCGATCGATAGATATTAGGAATTGTAAGCGAGGTTCTCTAAGCATCTTACCAAAAAGTATACAAGAAACGCAAACCCCAAATCTCGAGTTTTTTTTTAAACCTGACTATTAAATGTAATTAATTTATGGTAAAATACGGGTAAGATCTCCAAAAGAAAAGTGGCAGACGAGAAAAACTGCAATCTTTTTACTTACCATCATCATTAAGCTCAAAGCCTCTGTTGTCTATGACGACCCTATAAGTCGTTTGAGAGACAAAAAAAGTAAGCACGTTTCTGTTGATACGTTGATAGTTCTATTTCTTCCAAAAGATACTTTGTCCCATTCTTACGTGTCAATACGTCCTCTTGGCTCCTTTTCCTCTTTGTCAGAAGATCCTATTGAATGGTCGAGTGAAAATATCACAGTTAGGTCCTTACTTGTCACTAAAATGCCGTCAGTTAATTAATGCAACTGCAAATGCTTTTCACCCTGGAGGGATTGCAACCACCAACATCACAAAATGCAAGATAGGAAGAATTCTTATTTGTCTCGTGCTTGTCTCAATTTATCACTCTTTACCTTTCAGATCATGTTCATGTCTAGATCAGTCTTACATCATTATTGACATACCTTCTTCCTCGCCGTCAAATCCTTCATTATCTTTAGCAAATCTGAACAAAATAAACCAAATACTGCAGTAAACACGATGTGCTAAAATCCATACAAATCTTATACTTGATTCGCCCTCCGGTGCGGTCCTGACTCTTTGCCAAGCTGACGGTGGAACAGGGAATAAAAATCTCCCTTTCTTTTTAATTTTGTTTTGGTTATGGACATCCGGCAATTTTCCGCTTTCTAGCAAGGTCACCGGTTTTTCAATTCTCTTACTTCTGAGGGTATTTCCTCTTCATCTGTTGCATCCTTCATGAAAAAACTCAAGAAATTTATTATCGAGGATTACTGCTTCTATGAATACCACAAATTGCAAATATTCTCGTCAATGCTCTTCTGTTAATTAGCATTTTGTCTTGTTAGTGAGGGAACCTAATCTTACAAGGCCTCTTGATGTTAGGATCCCTCGCCATTTATTTATTTATTTATTTATTTATTTTTACTTTTATTTTTTGATGTGATTACATCCTTAATAAAGTTATGTATATGTTATATGGCAAATGATAATAAATAGAAAACCTTTCTCGGAATCTCTGATTATGCACGATCAAGTAACTGCGAAATTGTGATCCCCACTTACCGTTGTATGTATAAGGGTACCAATTTTGCAATTTCGGTCTATAACAAGATCGCACTAGGATTTATTTCTGTATCTTAGGGAACATTTCCAGGCATGGCTAAGTTCCTCTCAGATTTAAACTCTAATTTAGGCCTAAATTGTTAAAAGGAATTAGGCTATTTTTTTAATGCTCACCTTTCATTCTCTCTCTCGTCTAGCTCGTCCCCAGAAGTCTCTAATGTAAAAGAAACCTGAAAAATTAAAATATCACATATCACTAGAAAAATTAGTTTTTTTCACTTGCTTCTTGACATGTACCTTTTTTTAAGCAATCTGCGATAACGTACGTAAGTGCATGTAACGTTATTGGGTTTAGATAAAGATCCTTTGTGTGCTAAGGTATTAGAAAAGTGTTTCCAATTTTACTAACATGCTTATCACCATTTGACAGAGGGTGCTTGATGACGCTACGAACATCTGCTTCGGCATCAACTGAAAATAAAAAGATCAGTCAAACTTTTCACTATTGTTATTCATTCAATCTTCAACAGATAAAGCAAAGTGAAATTGTAGTTCATCTATTGTGATTTTCCAGATAATTAACGGGAGTTCTGAAAAGGCCGGTCTCTTGCCGGTGGTTGAAGTTTCAATATTTTGAACAGAAGTCATTTTCATGATCAGCTTCAAGTGTAGCCTGCCAAATCAGTCGATGGTGTCAAGCTTCTAGCAATTTGATGTTTTTACATTGCGCCTGTATCTACAGTTTATGCTAATGTTTCATTTACCCACCAGTGACCTGAACATCTTTAATTGACACAGTCCTTTGATGATGACGTTCATCTGCCATTACACACCTGTAATATGACGATGAAACTAAATAAGATACAGTACATTCACCATTCTACAGTTTTGTCTATCTCTTTTATCTTGCTTTATCTTAGTCTTTGGAGTTCGTAGTATCCACCAAAACATCACTGCTTGTTACTGGGTTGCCAAACCCAGTCGGAATCTGGGTTTCATTTGTTGGTGTCATTTTTTTTCGTTTTTTTTCTTTCGTGTCGGTAAACGTCTTGCCTGTCACTCCCCTGCTAAGTGGTGTCTTTGTGCATAGAGCCTTCTGCGCGTATTTTCTAAGGATCGAGAGGGTAGTGGGAAATGCGTAGATTTGTCTGGTGGTCACAGTACAATGATTAACTTAACCAGCAATGGCGTCGAAAGTGATTGTAACGCGAATGGCGTTTCAGTGCATCTTTAAACAAAATATACCCTTATGGAGCTCAAGAATGGAACGTCAATTGCGTAAACAACTTGGGGGTGAAAAATAAATCCCTGGAATCTTTAAAGCGACGAGTAATGGTCTTCGACAGCAATTTCATTTTTCGCCGTTGGATATCAATTGAGCTTTCTTTCTAATATTTTTCGAACTAGGTATTATATACAATACAGAAGTCAAATGGCAATTCTTTTATGGATTTAACAAACATTGAAGGAACTGAACGCCTTGAATGCATCACTGTGTTTACTGAAGTCGCATCTAAGTTGTCTGGCAAGTCATTTTATGACTCAACTCAGGAAAGGTAAAAAAGAATTGGAAATGTGACAGTGAAAAATTATTGAATGAATGTTTGTTGTCTCTTTTCTGCTTTATTATTTACGGTCAAGGTTCTTTCGAAAAGGGTTTGATGTGAACTGTCAGAAATTTATTTAATTGCATATGTTTGGGACACCGATTGTGTGCACGCAATTGAAAGAGGAAGGGTTTTGTGCCTCTCACAGCAAATATGAAAAACGTTAACTTTAAACTGTGGAAATATACGTGGAATACCTCAACATTGCGTGAATTTCCTTTGTAACCTATGCAATGACTAGATTGTTTTTCGTTGTCCTAGATTGTTTTTCGTTGTTCGCATATTTAGAACGTTGTCAGGTTTTGTTGCTACATTCTAGTTGTGGAGAAGGTTTATGTCCCAGCAAAAGTGAAATTTAAAAAGCTGATGGTTGTGTTAATACTGTTCATGGCCGTCTATATGTTGTATATTACGCCATTTTCTGTCTGTATTCCACATTGATGAGTCTTACTTGGATTCTTAAAGGGATCTTAAATTTCCGAACCAAATCGAACTTAATCGATCCAATCAGTTGATTTAAGTTGGATTAAGTTCAGTAATCGAAATCACCAAAAAGTTGGCGTTCGATTATGTTCGATTGCCTAACCCAATCAAAATCAATCGAACGATTGGTGTTCGATTAGGTTCGATGGAGATTTTGTTCGATCATGTTCGGTTAGTTACACCGGCGTACACCTCGGATTGTGTGACTCGCCTGACAAAGCACAAACAAATTAATCTTGACTTTTAAGGAAGAAAGCTGTTTATTAATAGCGTTATTAATAGCATGACACTCGTTTCCTCTTAATTTTCGTATCATTCACTCGGGGCATGTCCCGAGCGAACTGTAATACAGTTTGCGTTGATCAAGTGATGTGGTGTCTACAGTAATCAATCGGAATAATCAAGGAATGCTTTGGAATGTGACAACAACAACAACAACAACAACAACAACATTTATTACATACAAAACTAGTTACAGTGAAAAGTTCGTCCACCCAAATTTAGCAAGGCTAATCGAGTTGGGTGGAGCAAAGATAAAATACTTAATTAATATATTTACAATGACAAAGATTACGAAAGGAAATAATTTTTATTTCAGACAAGAGCGATTAACTGTTTCTATGATAAAGATGTGAGGTACTACAGCGGTGGAATACAGATTGAGATTCTAGTTAATTGATTGCTGATAATCGTAAGATTCAATAATATTTAGCGAAAAGGTTTACTCTAGACAGAGGCTATCACAAATATCAAGCTAAGATTCTTTCGAATAAAGAACAGAGGAATAGCAGTAGTAGGTAATTCGTTAAATGCATTTAAAGTGATTAATTTAATTTAAGACCAATATCATTTTTCAAAATGCTTTATTCTATGAATAATTTCGCAAGTTTCTACAGCACTACAGTCGCAATGTGCGCAGCATTGCGACTGTAGTGCTAAGAAAACAGTTATAAGCGCGGTTATAAGATCTAAGATCTTCTTGTTTGGTACCTGTGATACACTCAATGCTCACTGTTTATGCTCTCAACAAATGTTGCTACATGTTAAGATTTTGTCATCGAGCAACAAACTTGTTGCCAACGGAATAGAGCATGGATATTTTGTTAAGTATAACGTCCTCCATTCAAAAGCTTGGCATTTCCAAATAGAAATGAACAACAACTAATACAGACTAATTCACATGGTATGTTAAGGTACTTACCACTAAGCTTCAAAGGGATGCAACCGGAAAAAGGATAGTTTTTTCGCACTTTCTATAATGTAAAGCCCTTTAAATTCTTCAAGTAGAGGTGGCCTCTTTGCTAATCATGATATGACGTGAAATAAATATTAAGGAAACCTGGACCATACCTTTCAAGGTGTAAACGATATCGTATACGACCTGGCCCTAAAATGTGCCTGAACAAAAGCCCATATGATTATTAAAGGCTTGTTATCTATTATTATGCATATTATGAATTATTGTTGCTACCATGACGCAGTGGAAATGATCTATCACAATTTAGTATGACAGGAAGAACATACCGCATTATCAACAACCATGTTATTGCCCCGACACTTTGCAACGTCTCTCACATAAATACCTCTAAATCACTCTAAGCTGGTGATTTACTACCATTTTCCTCACCGCGTGCAGCGGGTATTAATTGGTTCAAAACTCGACGCAACGTTTTGAAAACCTGTGTTTCACGTGCAGAAGCATTCGGGCGAAGCTGTCAAAGCTTGACATGTTCACGCTCTAAACGTTAATTGGTTTAATTAAAACACTTTGCCTACACAAACTTGAATGTTTTAAGCGGGAACGCATGTTTTATGAGTTCAAATGAGTCAATGAGTCAATGAGTCATGAGTCATGAGTCAATGAGACTCACAGTCAGTCAATATAGGAATAATTTGTTGATTAAGCCAAAGCCCTCGTTTCAGTGATTAGGCCTAAGCACTCTCTGAAATTTTAGCTTTCATTTTATGGTTTAATTAACTGCACTAACTCGTTGACTCATTGATTCATTGACTCATGACTCATTGACTCATTGACTCATAAATACTTAACACTCGTTTTAAGCATGCAACAACGCGAAAGTTGATCGTTCACGGTAGCTCGAAAATGGTAGTAAGTTTGTTCTACCAACCAAA
>NC_090873.1:34426918-34431918 GCF_036669935.1 Montipora foliosa
TATTCTGTCAATTCAATGTTTCCGTCATCAAAGTTACTAAAGTAATTTAACACTTCCATTAAAGACCGGACTCTTGAAAGAAAAGCCTCCCCTACGGTCGCCATTTTCCTTTGGGCGCGCGACCCAGTGTCTGGCGGGAAATCTTCGAATCTCACAGTGCATTGCGAAAAAAACAAAACGAATGCCACCAAAACGAACCTCACTTAAACGACTGTCGAGGAACATGAAAAATTGAAAAACATTGTATAAAACGAATGTCAAACCTTAGACTTTACAAACGATTTCTGTTTTATGCAAAAACAATGTCGATTTTAAAAACGAATGTCCACCTTGAAAAACAAATGCCGAAGCGAATGAAACGAATGTCGAAATGAATAAAACGAATGTCCAATTTAAAAGGTGAATGTCAAACTTGCAAAACGAGCGAAAAGTTGAATTTTGATAAGAAATACGCGCCATATACGGTGCCACAAAGGGTGCGTTTTTTTGGGAAAATCCAAAAACGGATTTGTGATATTCTTCAGCGCAAAAAAAACGCAAAATCCCAAAAAGGACCATTTTCCATGGCAACGCAAACAAACAAACCCAGAGTTGCTCGCAAGTTAAAAAAAAAAAAAAATAGCGGTTAAGCTTGTTTTGGAGAAATTCTTAAATGAAATGAGAGTAGAAAAAAAAATATCTTAGCGATCGAAGAAAAGGAAGAAAAAGAAATGGCGAAAAACATGTTTTTTTAGCTTTAGGAAAGGTGCTAACACTATTATTGCCGTCAAGTAATGTTTAGTGTAATTTCTGGTGTGAAATTTGCAGGAAACCGAACTATTTTCGACCTATTCATGTCTTCGATCGTACTGTAAAAATGGCGCGAGAAAAACATTTGGGCTAAACTGTCATATACGGTAGCTGTTGTGTATCATTTTTGCATGGAAAACTGCTTGTTAAAAATACTTTTTTCAAATCCTTTTCCAAAAAAAAGCAGTAGCGATGAATCTCAAAATTCCAGACTTAGATTTAATCCGAAGTATCCTCCTCGAGTGTGGATACTTTGGATTCATGATCCGTTTTTGGATTTCGTCAAAAAAAACGCAAAATCCGTTTTTGGATTCAAGAATCCATTTTCGGATTTTCCCCCCAAAAAAGGACCCTTAGTCGGTCAATTCAGGTATTGCAATCGTGTTCCCGTGAAACGACCGAATTCTTAACTGTCAGAGTGGGGATATTGGGTCTCTTATGTGTGTGACACTTCTAGGGTTGTAAATTCTAATGTTCAATCCCTTCAAACGATGGATTATAAAATGAAGAATTCTCAAAACACGTATTTCTAAGTTACATCACATATGTATTAGCTAAATGTATTTATCTTGTTAAGCTAGTTTGATCCTTTAAGGAGGCTCGAAAGGGTTTTCAGCTGAGCGCGCGCGTGTAAACCACTCACGCAATTCTAAAAGCTGCTAGCGTCAGCTCACGGTCAGTTGGTCACCAGAAATAAACAACTACCGCTACTTTCGCTCACCTTTTTTCTAATTCCTATACATACGGAATATAAATAGACATCTCCTATTCACGAAAACAACGAAAATTGTACACACACGGTTTAATGGTCACTCAAATCCGTTTGTATTGGCCTGTAGCTTCAGTCGCGCGTGCACTCGAATGAGCGGGTAACGCATGCGTAAATGCCGATCTTGTAACCCCCTCATTTTTCCTGATTTTTGCAACTTTACTCGCTTAAGGCGGCGAAATACGAGATACAAATACCCTCAACTTGGCGCGCAACAGTGTTTCGTTTCAAGTTTGGGTCGATGTTTCCCGTTTTTCACCTTGCACGATCAACTTGTCGCGCAACAAAAACATTAGTTGCGGGTTGAAGAAAGTTGCTGCGAAAAGTAGAGCAGGGGTCTACTCTGAGCAACAAATTTTGGCTTTGTTGCTCGTTTTTCATCAAGCTCACAACTTGTCGCGCAACAAATGTGCTCGTGTACTAGCAAATCAACCAATCAGCGTGCTGCATTTCTTCAACCCGCAACAAATGTTTTTGTTGCGGGTCAAGTTGACCACGCAAGGTGAAAAATGGGAAACATCGACCCAAACTTGCAACGAAACAATGTTGCGCGCCAAGTTGAGGGTTTTTGTATTTCGTGTTTCTGCTTCCGGACGGTGATTTTTTTTCATTTTTTGCATGTTAGCTTAGATTAATTTTAAACGTTTGTCTTCAAATTTTAAAAAATTCTGTAGGTGAAAAAAGAAATTAGCGACACATTTCGGAAAAACTGACCTAGAGATTTTGTTGAATTTTAAATGGGTACTTAATACCCTGGCCAAATTCTGTCTTGATATGATTACCCTAACTATATCTAAAAACAGAATATGCTTATTTGTTTGAAAAAAGGAGAAACTATTTCGAGCCTCCTTAAATGCTAAGAATTTTCATTGTTTGTTTCATTTCTTGGTCATACACAATCCCACACGATTGTAGCTTTAACATTTATAGTGTATAAATGAAGGTTGTGCGAATGTACGTATGCATGCATGTAAATACTTTCATCTAACCATTCTATGGTTTTGGCAATTAGCCAACATCAAAAATACCATAATAATCTTTGTTTGTCCCTACAAAATTTTGCATAACCATTTTTTTTTTCTCCTGGGACTTACAACGGTCCCAAGAGAAACTGGAAACAATGCTTATGGAAAATTTTGGAGGGACAAACAAAGAGTATTATAGTATTTTTTATATTGACTAATTTAATATTGGCAGTTTACTAAGAGGGGCATTCAAAACAAAACGTGCTGTATCTTCGGTTGTCAGTGAAGTGAACTTCTCTTTATATCTTTCTCGTCGGCTAACTGCGAGCAAGCTACCACTATACCCCTTTCAGTCTCTCATGCAAGCACGTAAGATAAGCCGCGAACGATCGTGCAAATGACAAACTCCTCGTATGGACGCGTTCCTTGCATGGGCTCATGGCTTATCATATAGACGTAATGCGCATGTGTTTCTCCCCACTTGCATGGTCTTCATATTGTTGCGCATGTCCATCAGGGTGTGACTCTCTTCTTTTTCGGGACGTTCTTCCCGTGTCATCATAGGCATCGATGTGTGAAGTGCAGCCGCTTTCTATAAGATCAGCAGGCTCGGATTTGATGCGTATGAGGGCGGGGCAAGGAGGCGTGCCTCTGCTTTGCGCCCTTAAATTACCCCGGTTGAAACTGGATAGCGTCTCCACAGTACGTTCCAGCCTCTCTCGTCTCGTTAGATGCGCAAGGTCCTCGAAACATGACTGACTTCCGGTCCACTCACTTTTCGCCTGAACTAACGACTTCAAACCGTCACTCCCACTCGTATGATCGTGCGAATTCCCAAATAAGGTACCGTTGTTGCCATGAAGGTGAGGCTGTGGGTGACGTAAATGCGAAGCCTCGGCCGCTTGCTGAAGTCGTCGGATTTCATCCTCAATCAGTCGCATTTGCCATGGCCACTGAGTGTTGTACAGGAACGGACGCAAGTCAAATCGATTGTCGTCCGGAGAGTAATTCTCCGCGTGATAAGCGGGAGTTAGCGTTGTCATTTTGTGACGGTTGATTGAGTAAGCACGAAAGAAGCGCTTCACTTTCTCCGCCACGTTAAGAGGCGTGTACTTGCCTCGCCACGAGTGAACGAGTTTGCAGAACATACTGTAGGGGCCGCATCGATATGTCTTCCGCAAGCGACCGAACATGGACAGCTCGTCATATGTCATCCCCATGTCTTCCTGTTGGGAGAAATAATGATGTGGTACGATGGAATAAGAACAGTTTATACTTTATTTTCATTTCGTTGTGAAACGCCTTCAAAATTTACTGCACAGTGCCAGCGATCAGAAAGTTTAAAATTGAACTAAAAAATGTGATAGCAAGGAATTTGAAAGCTCTTTCATACAATTTTCGCAGGTAGGTAAAAAGCTACCACTTTCACTGGGTGCGTTCGATTGACCCTATTCCGGAATAAGAATACGTGGAGTGGTGATTTAAAACGGTATGTCTGGTGCTTTTGAAGCAACAAGGATAATTCTATTCCATGTATTCCTATTCCGGAATACGGTGAATCGAACGCGCCCACTGACATTGAGCTGAATTAACTGACATTGCGCTGACTTGAGCTTGACTCCGTGCAAACAGGCGCCACAACTTCCAACACCGTTGGGAGAAGTAGGTTCGCAGTTGTTAGCCAACAATGTTGCGTCCGTTTGCATGGAGTCTTAGCATCGCGTTCACTTTAAACAGCTGAAATTTGCGTTTTTCTAAAAGCCACAGAAACTAATCGCACAAAAATTCTTGCTTCACATTCTCAGCCAATCAGATGCAACACTGCATACTTGCTTGCCGATGCGTTTTCCCGCGCACAGCTCTAGCTGTATGCATCTGCGCTATGATTGGCTTACTTGACCATGGGCTCGTTGTTATTGGTCAGAATAATCACTTTAGATTGGGTTTTTAACTAGTGATGTTCAAAGCTGTAATCCGGTCGTAAGAAGGATGAAAGACTAGTTGCTTGGCAACCTCATTCCCAGGGTCCTCTGTCTTCCTCCTTTTTCTTGAGGAAGGAAAAGAGAGGACCCTGGGAACGGGGTTGAGTCCAGCCTATGACCTCCGCAACAGCTGGCCATGGTAGACGGTAAACACATTGTGGATCGAAATTAGCCAATCACAGCTCTCGATGTGACCAATGTAAAAATTCCACTGATTTCGAAAAAAATTCTGGATCGAAAAACCCGTTGTTTTCACCTTCTGAAAAAGGAAGGCCGCGGCGCCACCTTGGTGGAACCATTCTTGCGCTAAAGCTAAAGTTCTCCGGCGGTATTATACAGGAAAACTTCGAAAGTGGTTTTTACAACATTGCCCCGTTGCTTCTTCTCACTTTGAATTCTCTCACTGAGGACTCAAGGTGGCCCCAACAAGATGGCCAACGCAAGTTTCTTGTACTTTACTTCAAACAATAGATGCATATTGTTTTTTTTTCTAGA
>NC_090873.1:34436918-34451918 GCF_036669935.1 Montipora foliosa
AAGAGGAATATCTCTTCATATTATATTTTCCATTAAATTGGACAGTTCAAACTTTCAGTTGATCAAATTCAGCTTGTGAAGTTTGGTCTTTTAGCTCACAAAATCATGTTCACCTGGAGATTTCGTAAAACTGATCGTAAAGATGTAGAAGCTAATTAACATAACAATGATGATGATGATAACGATAACGATGATGCTGATGACGATGACGATGATGATGATGACGATGATGATGTATGTCATGATGACGATGATAACGATAACGATCACAATGATGTTGATGACGATGACAATGATGATGACGATGACGATGACGATGACGATGACGATGACGACGATGACGTTGAAGTTGAAGATGATGATTATGAAGTTGAAGATCAGGGGTGGATTGAAGGGGAGAGGGGCCCGAGGGAGAGAGGGGCCCGAGGGGGCCACGGCCCCCCCTTTTCCCCAGTATTTAAAGAGCTTCTGTAACTAACTGACTTTCAAGTGGTACAGTATGCATTAGGCGGTTTTTCTTTAGATAATGATTAGTTCAGTTACTGAGCTTTTCCTATTTCAAATACATTTTGCCTTGATAGATATTCATCACGTATGAAAAATTAAATAGATATGCACATCAAATATGAAAAATTATGATAATAAGCTCACTGCTTTTCAAAAATCCGTTAAATGTAACGGGAGTTCTTCTAGGTTATGAAATGACGAGGACTGGGCACAAATAATTTGTTGGATGGAAGGCATGTGGGGGGTGTGGGGGGGGGGGGGTGCGCTCTCGTCGATATTCTTTGGCCCCCTCTTTCTGGAATTTCTGGATCCACCCCTGATGATGATGATGATGATGATAATAAAATGATTTCAAGTGGATTGGGCATCATTGAACTGAAACCTCACTAATTTTAGAATTTAATTATATAAAATTCCATATACTTGAACTACAGAACTGACATACATGTAATTGAAAGTGCCTGCTCTACCAAGAGCAATAATTGTGCACAGTGCAATCGCATGGTCATGGACTCGCATCCCGTTCAAACCTGGATTATTTCAGGATCAACTGCTTAACATTCTTATCTAACTGCAATCATCTTTCAAACTTTCATTTCATGAGATCTCACTGGCCGCTCCCTACCCATGTGGTGACTTCCAATCTCTTCTGCCAGGTCACTTGCTCTCTTCCTTGTTTCTTCTGAGGAATTCTCTGTGCCCATGTAACACGTAACAAACACTCGGCTTGCAAGTTCTTTGGGGTCTGTCGGGATATATGAACTAGGAGGAAAAAAAAAAAAAAAAACGAAAATATAGGTAATCAATGGTTTAACACGTTCCTGCTGATACTATTTGAGACAAGAAAATTTGAATCCAGAGTTCAGCAACTAAAGTAAACACCCACATAAAGAACCTAGATTTTTCCAAGTTAGGCTAAAGAGGTTCTCATAACATGGTATTTACAGTAGTTTCAGGCTATCTACTGGTATATGTAGGTTCTTAAATTGGATATTATTTCCACAAAAAGATATCTACTCTATGACATGGGATGACTGATTTCCACTAATGAGGATGCTGATACCTATATATTTCATAACCAAGAAAAATAAGTTTTGAACAAGATCTGTGCACTGCCAGTTTAAAGTACAATTCATTCCAGTCGCCTGAAATTTTAAGGTCACTTTCTATTATAAGAATTTGTTTAATTTTTTAAGCTAACCGGGTTCATATGTAAGGGGGTGACGGTCTGTACATCAATACAGAACCCCTTAATTAGAGGTTAAAGGGTTTACAGCCCCTAAGTGCACTAAAAACCATGGTCCCTTTAACCACTTGCTTTCTAGTGCGGCCCAGTGGTTAGAGCACTTAGGGATCCCTGGTTTAAGACACGTTCTAACCACCGATTGAATTTCTTCCTGGTAGACTCCCTGGTTGAACTTCTCAGCTGCACTTGTAAACAGCCAACTACCTTGCCTCCCGCCAGTTGGGATTCTTAACAGTTGTTGTTGAATGTTCTGTTCTGTCGTGATTGTGTTTCGTTCCCCCTGAAAAGCCCCTATGGGGAGTGGCCAATTAAGTATGTATTTATGTATATTTTCGAAGAGCGATAGGGCATACTTACAGCTTTCACTCAAATGCTAGATGACTTAATTGGTCGATGGAGAACACCTAACTGGCAAAAGGGTTAAGTAGAGATGCCCCAAGAGCACCTCTAAAAAGAAAGCCAACCACATAACATGGAAGCCAAATGTATTTTCAATGAATTACAGGACTAGTATCTCTAATTAATTTCAAAGTACTTTTGATAATGGCAACACTATAAGGGAGTTTTTATTAGCATGCCCATTTTTGACACAAGGATTGCAACCGGAAGTGAGCTGTTTTCCCTTTAACTTGTCTTCACACAACCACATTTACACTGCTTAGTATCTTTTCTCCATTAGAGATTACAAGAACATGTACAAAAATCTGGGGGACACCATTGTCCCAGGTGGCACGTGAAATGCTCTCTTCCGGTTGCCGCCTGCGTCTCAAGAATGTGCACGCTTAAGCTCTCTTCTGAAAGTGTGTTAAGTTTCTGAGACCGCACAGAAGTGCTGGAAGTCCTTAATCTGCAGACAACCAGGTTTTGACCCCATCCTAAACCAAGATTAACCATCATATGCACATTATTGTATAAAGCAATATTAACTCACTTATCATTGACAATTCGCCGAGCATCTTCCAACACCTGTTGATCTCCATTCTTTACAGCCTGACAAACTTGGTGACACATGGAACTCACAAGACAAGCAGTTGATGAGCTGTCAATTCCTGCCGTGGTTAAAAAAAAAACCACGATAATTATTGCTTTGAAAAGTGCTTTTAGGTTACATGTAGTTACATATTAAAGTCACACTGCAAGTTAGTTAATAGTTAAAGGAAAAGTGTCTCGGTCTTGCAATGAATGCCATTTCCTTGATAGGGCTAG
The DNA here is from genome assembly GCF_036669935.1 of Montipora foliosa. Taxonomy (NCBI): domain Eukaryota; kingdom Metazoa; phylum Cnidaria; class Anthozoa; order Scleractinia; family Acroporidae; genus Montipora; species Montipora foliosa. The sequence continues at coordinate 34,439,878 of NC_090873.1, forward strand.
AAAAATTATTTATATTTGAAATGTGTCCATTGGGCTGTTCACTTTCTACCAACTGAATTGATCAAACAAGGACATGATACTGTACACACTGTACCTCCACTGAGGGGTAGAAAGAACCCAGCCTGGCCACTCCTTCTGAGGTAGTCCCACAACCAACACGCTGGACCAAGACTTATCTCCTCCTCTGGTGAATGGTAATGCACCTCGATTGGCTCTGCTGAAGGGATATTTATGTCATCTTCCCCACTTAGTGCAAAGTCAACTTTTACACGCGGGTAACTTCGAGGAAGAGCCGCCGCACTTGAACCAAATGTTGGTGTAGCACCACGATGAGAGCGCACTTCCTCCAGGTCAACAGTTGCTGTGACAACTTCTACTTCCTGAAGTGAAAACTGGGCACCTTGTGCAACTATTTTGCCATTAACTGCAATCATTGAGCACCCATCATAATAGACTCTTTCCCCATCACAGCCTCGGAGATTTGCATACACATAGATTCCACCAGCCTAAAATTAAAAAAACCTTAAGGTAACCATTCATAAAATTGCTGAAAAAGGTGCTCTGTAGACTCACAATAGGTTATCAGGGATTTCAATAAAAGTTGAAGTTAGTGGCTGGTTCAAGTAGAGTAAATGACCATCATCATTGTCAAAACAAATTTTAATCATAGGTTTGAGAGAATCTGTCTTTATGGCGATTTTTATGATTCTGCAGAATTCCAATCACAGTTTGACAAAAAAATTATTATTGACGTATGACACAACCTGCCAACCAGCATCTTTGGTTCCCATGGTACATTTGTACTTTATCGAACTCTATGCCAATGGAAAGAGATGGAATTTGCAAAAATCTATTTACTTAAGATTTTCTAAAAGCACGTCATAAAATTATCACATTGTATTCGAGCTGTGAACTGTAAAAAAACTCCAATTCACTTTCTGAAGGCAGAGTTGATCTTTTTAGCTATGTTTGGAAATTTGATTGAGAAAAGCCAAAATGAAGTTTGGCGTTTGGTGCTTGAAAGAGGGAGATTCCTTAGAATTATGAAAATCGCAGTAATAGGAGGAAGCGTAGCCAACTTCTGTGTGAAGTAGAAACTGCTTTTCGTAGGCTGTTCTTACGTATTAAACCACTATGCCATCAAACAAATTCTATTTCATTTCATGTGAAATTAATATCACCTTAACAGTATCATTTTGTTAACGCTACAGTATGGAAGTCACAGGTCAGAGTGGTTTTTTAGCTTTTTTGTAAGTAAGAAATATCTGTGCTGGGAACATTACCAGAATCGATGATAAAGAAGAGAACACAGTGCTTGTTGCATCTCTCTAGTTTTAAATTTTCCTTGCTCCTGTTTCCAGGTTTAATGGATTGCCTCCAAATTTGCTGCCTGGCCTCCTTTGTAGTGTCAAAATATTATTGTGAATTAAGCTACAAGATTTGGACCACTGGTTAAAGTTTCTAATTCTTCTAGTAACAACTTTCTAAATCTTGATGTGAAATAAAAGACAAGAAAAGATCAAAGCTACACAAGATAGGAGTCTTCAAGTACATGTCCCTTTATAAATTAATAATAATAGAGTACCGAAGTGTGACGTCACAAAAAAATTAATTTGTGAAATTATGGGGTTTGGCGCCATTTTCAAATAGAGCGTCCTTAGAAAAGGGTCCTTGCCAAAAATCACCTCTTAATTGTAATTAACTGTAATTCCCAGCCGAAATATAAAGGATGAAAGTTTGATACTGCCCCATGTGAATCTCTTTAATTTTGAGCTGGTTCCAAACTAAAGGAACCAGAACAAATTTTGAAGGGTTTGTATGGGATGCTATCAAACTTTGATCCCTTGTGTCTCCATCGGGAATTGCAATTCAGAGCTAATTTTGGGTACGAGGGCATCATTTAGGATCCTCTATAAGAATATGACATCATATCCCATAATTTCAAAAAACATATTTTTGTGACGTCATCACTTTGGTACTCTATACTAATTAACACGTAAGTTAAGATTGCTCAAATTTGCCATGATTGAATTTTCCCCTTAGCTATTACTCACTTCCTGTATACATTCACTGCTGCATCTCACACGAATGACACTTCGGATAAACATTATTTTGTGACATACAATAGTAGACCTAGAAAACCATCACTCCCTCCCATCACCCCCTCCCATCCTATCTTGCTGTAGCTTTAGTTCCCAATCCACCAATCATTTCTTGTATGCACTGAGCCCACTCTCTAAATTACTAAGATTCATTTTTATATGGGTGCCTATACACTAAAATCTGACATGGAATACCTTAACAGTTGCATCTTTCACATAGTCAACTCTGGTATCTAGTTTCCTCAACTGATGATGGCTCGCACTTCCATTGGTGATGATCTCCACACCATCAAGGACCATATCAACATGGGGTCCATTCACACTAAACATTTCCTCACAAAGTTCTGTCCCAATACAAGTATCTAGTGTGGAGATGACCCCATCTCCGAATGGAACGGTTACCTGCCCTGTTATTTCTGATATCATACGAGGAAGGAAGTACTCCTCTGTTTGTTTTGTCTAAAAAATAAAAATAAAAATGTTTAAGTGAGAATGCACTTAAAGAGGGGTCACCTAGCCTCTATAGGCCAGTAAACTCAAAGAAGTCCAACTTGCAAACTCTCATGGACAAGTTGTCTTTCACTGACGTACTCCTGAAACCTCCAGTGTTGCGTCAAATAACAGTCCAACTGGACATTAAGTGTAAAATAAGAAATTTTTACACAATTTAAAACTTTACTTACTGGAGTTTTTTACACATCATTTAACCTTTTGATACCCAAACGGCCTGAACCGGCCAAACTTAGTGTCTAATGCCAGATGATTTTACTCATCAATGGGGAACCCCTGGGAGTCAATAGGTTAAAGAAAATAGGAACATGACCAACCTAATGTTCCCACCCCACTGAGGTAGGTGGGCGAAAGACCTTGGAAATGAGGATTGAAAATAACAACAGAAGACCATGATTTCATTGACTGTAATCTTGGTCCTCTGCAATCATTACAAACGGCCAACTCAGTAGCCACCAGACTTCAGGAGAAACTTAAGGAGTTGCACATCAAATGGTTAAAGCCAAATTCAAATTGAACATTTAGCTGAGAAACCACACAAGTCTAACTTTCTTATTGATGATACATGTTGGTTGTAACGTTTTTGGTTCTGTGTGTTAATAAATTGAAGAAGGCTATGGAAAAACACGCTACAGTATGTGATGATTTTTGGAATTGTTTGAATTTTTAGAATTTATGCTAATATTTCCACAGATGTATCATAAAATAAAAAAAAAACAATGTTCTGGTTCTTTTTTGGGCAGTTTCGCGGTTTATATTCGAGAATTATCGTATGCAAAAAACTCTGGTTGTGCCGTTTGCTAAACAAGAAACAAAAGAAACCTTTTGTGTTTTATGCTATAAATGACCCAATCATTGTAAGCTATTAATGTCATTTGTCATGATAATTTTCAATTTTTTGACAATTTTGTGCTTAAATTAAACATTTTTATAATGTGTATGGTTGGCCAATGCTATATAAACTCCACCAAGACTGTAATTATCCAATGTAACAAAGAAGATGGCGGGAGTCCGTCAAAAACTGTGAAGAATGTTGTCTGCATTGTTCGTAAAAGTTTGTGTTTAGGTGCTGTTGGATCAAGTCGATGCCAATTTCATTTTATGGGGCTGATGATGGTTTTCTTTAGGACAGCTAGGTATCGCTTTGCAAGGCATAAATGTAGATGGTTCAGCTTAGCTTAGGTTTATACGCACTATTCGCAGAGTGGGGCATGGAGCTCGGCGTGTTGTGGTCTGTCCGGTAACCGGTCAAGTCGCCCGAAAGTCATCTCGCCCGAAGTCAAGTAGCCCGGAACCAGAGTCAAGTTGCCCGAAATTCATAGTCATGTCGCCCGATATCTTGAGTCATGCCGCCCGAAATTTTATCGAGTGTATAAACTTGAAGAAAAGCAACAACTTAAGTAAATCGCAAGGAATAAACTCGTAAAATCTTGTGTCCGCTAACCTATGCAAATATGAAAGTTAAACAAAGACTCAAAATATCGCTGTTCATTTCAGCGTTGTTCGTTTCTATGAACTGCTCATTACAATAATAATAAGTGGAACACTCTCCGTTATCAGACTTTTCCCCACATATCAGTAAAATACATCAAGTTCTCTTAGTTTAATTTATCGTATAAAAAACAACCTTTTACAGCGTTTTTTGTTTATTGTTAACCACGCGAACAAAGCGTGTTAGCATCATTCTCCTTTGTATATATATAAAGAGGGTAAATTAAAAACAGCCACCTCATTCTGAGATAATCAGCTAGCTGAAACACGAGATCGCTACGCGTACACCAAAGAATTACACAATGAGCCTTTATCCCTGTATCGAGTGCGGAAATGAAGTTCGACCACGCCAGCAAGCCGTTCAGTGCTGTAATCAAGATGGCGGCATTTTCCACTGTTCCAATCGCTATAAATTTCGGGCAACATGACTCTGGTTACGGGCGACATAACTTCGGGCGACATGACTTTCGGGCGACTTGACCATAAACCGTCTGTCCTCTGTAAAACTGCTCAGAGTAAAAAAAAGGTAAATGCTCGGAGGTATTAGCTGGACCTATAAATTCCAAGGGTAAATAAAGATATGATGATGATGATACAAATATGTTTGTTTTGATGAAAGTAAAGTGATATGATTGAGGAAGTGCTGGGTAATTTTAAGGAATGAAAATATGTGATAATTGAGTAAAGGGGTAAAAAATATGGGGAGCTCCAGATTACCTATCACATGTGGGACATTCCATTTATGATCTGACCCAGGGGTATGGATGAGTACAGTAGATTCCTACTACAGTACTCATATTTTTTGTCCGAACCCTTTGAAAAAACCTTTCCTATCACTTCACTTTTTTGTCGGTGCCTTTGAAAAAAGAATTCCTGCCAGTCGAATTGGGAATTGGTCCATAGGGGGATTCGGATTATGAATGGAATGTCCCATGCTTAGGGGGAAGTGGTAATGAAGGGAGCAAAGTAAGGAGGGATGGAACTTATGTTGGGCAACACACATCCTATTCAAACTTGCACCTTTGTCCATTTTGTAAACCAACGGCCCTCTCTGTAGTTAGAATCACAAGCCAGAGTGATTTTTGGTCGAATTAGCAGTATTTTGCCGTTCAAAAATATCACTCTGCAGTTGTAGCGTACATTCCTGTGCATAATTGGCATTCCGACATCACAAATTATGTCTTTGGTGACAGGCGATTTCAACAACAGTGCGAGAACTTGGAAAGAATGTAGCAGTGTGTCGCTTTCCAAAAAATGATCATTGCAGCCGTATCCAGGAATTTCCAACTCGGGACCGAGTCTGTAGGACGCACCATGTGCTTTCGCTATGCTAATACTATGAAGAATTCGTTTTAAGTTGCCTTCAAAATCCAGGGCCCATTGATTCAAACTGCAGGTTGCAAGAGTAATCTTTCGTCCCATGGTTACTCCAGGAGTCTCTATTTTGGCTAGAAACGTCTGTCCGTGACTCAAAAGTGAGACGATAAGCCAACAGCACAATTAAACGTTTATAGAAACATTGCGAAGATTTTTCCGAAAAGGTTCGTTTAGCTCTCAACAATTGTTCGTGAGCTCTTCGTGAGATCGTCGTGAGCTAAGTTGGCCACTGGAACCCAGGCTTTCTCTCTCTAAGGGATGAAGATCGATAAGACACCCCGGGTTACGGCATGAACTTTTAATGACATAATTGCCCACAAAGGAGGAAATTATAAGAAACCTTCTATGTTCCGATACGGGTTGTTGGTGCTTTCTCCGTCTTGCATCAGAACAAAAGTACTGAAACTTCTGATGCAAGCATGCAAAGAAGTGACTGAAGTCCTGTATGTAGATATCTACAAGCCGGATTTCTACGTACGCAATTTGTACGAACTTGTTGTAAACGTATACAGCCAAAATTCGGCAACAATTGGCCCGTTGGATGTCCGAATTCTCTTCCCCCCAGCTTTGACGATGACCTACAGCCCAAACTATGAAATAAGACAACTTTTTAGGAAGCCCGAAGTCGCCTTTGTGCGAGATTTTTTTGGGAAAGACAACGGAAGTACGACTTCGCATGTTGATTTCCTCGAGTTCAAGGAATGGATGACGCAGCGATTTCAACTGTCCGATCTGGATAAAACACTGATATATTTGAAAGATGAAGTCGAGGGAATTTGTAACGAAGCCCACAAGGGCCCTTCACCGTCCGAGAGGGCACAAAACAGTCATTATTCTCAAACCTACGAGGACGTCGTTCTCGGAGGCACGTTCGATCACTTGCATTCTGGTCATCGTTTGCTTCTTTCTGTTTCCGCTCTGCTTTGCGAGAAGAGAATTACAGTTGGACTCAGCGAAGGGCCTCTACTGCAAAGAAAGATCTTAAGAGAACTTATTGAGCCATTTCAAGAGAGGAAAGAGCATTTGGAAGAGTTCTTGGGCGATGTAAAGCCAGGTATTTTTCTTGTTATTTACATTGGACTTTTGCTTGTTATTAATGGTAATACTGTTTATACTTGTATCATTTATTCATGCTAGTAAAAAGACTTTTCTGTTTTGATTAGTCCGAGTGCGTTATTGAACAGAAGTAATGAGTTGATAATTAAAATGTCTTGTGTGAACTTTTTTGAAATTATCTTTTCTGACCTCTGGACGTAAATTATCATGCTGTGACGTTGTTGTTTAAACAGGTTTCAAAACGTGTACTGTTTACAAGTTCTGCTTAGTTAAACTGGTTTGAAATTACTATTGCGTCATGTAATACCAAACGAAAAGTCTTACTTCATATTGAAGTAGGCAAATGATCAGCCTTTATAATTTGTTGCAGTAGTACTGGTATTTTAGCAAATCTTGGGTACTGTAAACACTGGTAATGAGCAAAATCACTGGAGTCAGACAAATTTTCCAATATAGTTTACAGTTGTGTTATTAAATGAGATAACTTGTACTAAAATCATTCTCAGAGTTTTAATGGGTTAAATAATTATTCCTCCCCCTCCCCCCACAATGAATGGGTACTTTTTAACCCCCCCACCAACCACCTGGATTTCCAAAAAAAGTCATCACGCATAAATTCAATTTATTTAATATAATATACTTACCCTTGAAGTAAATACATACGAAGTTTTATAAGTAATAAAAGAGTGTAAGAGATAAACATACACTTGTATAAGCTTCAATCTTATCTTTTTGGGGACAGAAAACTCTCTTCATTGTTGACTGGCAATTGAAATCTACTAAGTTGAAGTCGGAGAAACTTAATTAACATGTTATCTTCCAAATTTGGAACTTCAGACCTTAGGCAACTTGAATTTAGTTATCCAAGAGCTGAGCCTGTAGGTCTATAAATTAATGTCTTTTCCCATCTGATTTGTATTATTGCTCTGTCATGTATAGAAAGCCTCCTGACTTTCACCACTAAATCGGAAAGGCAAATACTGAAGTGAAAGTAGCGGATATGAAATCATTTTTTAATCAAAGTATGAATTTTTAAAATCCGAGAATTAAAATCATGCTAAATTTAATGTCAACTTCTCCAAACTGGAGCGAAGTTATGCTCAGCAGTGCGCTAGGGTCTGAGTACGACAAAACAAATAGTGTCATGCGTCACACATTTTGCAACGTCCGCTTTGTTGCAACTGCTTTCTTTAGGTTTGTCACACGTTTTTTGAGTATTTTCTGCGATTTTGAAAGAACCTGTTGAGATAAATTGAAGATAACAAATATGTAAAGAGAAAGATTTCTACTATTTTCAGACTCAGATGGAGCTCGAGTGTTACAGGTATAAAAATTCGAGGAAATGACCTGCGAAGAAGATTTTTTAGGTTCAACCCCCCCTCCCACTTGGATTTCCATAACCTTTGAACCCCCTCCCGTGAGAATAAATTCCAGAAACCCATCCATCGTGGGGGTGCAGATTTTTTCGAGAATAACCCAATGCTACATTAAATTTTGTTTTACTCAGCGTGTAGTATCAAACTGTTATGTTATTATGCTCAGGGTTTGTGCGGTAATGTTACTTGCGCTTGCACACAGTTTGAACAAAAAGCACATGTTGACAGAGATGTATCCAGAGTGCGTCATTGCGTCCTGGGACGCACTCCTTTTCCTTTTAGACGCATAGAATATCAAACAAGGGGTCCAGTTGGACGCAGAAAAAAATTGAATGTTCATGCAAATTACGAATGCCAGGAAAAACATGCGAACGGCGTATTTCACAAGGAAATTGAACATTCCCATTTCTCACATCGGAGAAATGATTGAGTTCCTGAAATTTCAAGGTAAGCTGTTATTTTCGGATTTTTGTAGTCGAATAATTTTGTTTTGTCAACCATTATGTCTAGCTTCATAAGTTCAGTTTTGAATTCGCACGTGTTGCGTGACATGATCTGGGCTGTTTTTTACGTGAGACATTCGGCGACACTTTCGATCTGCCGCCAGTGATAACAAAACATTTCAGTCGAAGTTCAGTTTGTTGCATGCTTTCCAAGTGAATTTCAAGCTATTAGTTCGCTTATCGTGAGTGAAATGACAGAGAATCCAAAAGTATGTTAAATTTTTGTTTTGTGGGACCCTGTTGATGTTAATTCCGGGAGCGCACGTGTCATCGTCTTGGTTCTTGTTTTGCACGTAACTTCAGAGTTAGTGTTAAAATTAACGTGTTAAACATGAAACTTGAATGTATTCAATTGCTTGGTTATTAACATTGGCCATGGCGAAGTCAAGGCCGCAGGGGCCGACGATGAACCATGTATCGATCGCTTACATTTGTTTAATCTTTTGTTCCTAAATTACACCTCAAGCGTAGTTAAAATAAATGATGCTCTTTTACGGAAAATTGAGATTCAGTTCTGTTTTTTTTTGCTGTGGAGATCTAGATCATTTATCAACTGGAGCCAACAGTTCCTACAGCATACGGATTCGATTCCTCGAGACGTTTTCAATGTGATCGATGGAGTTTTGACAGCCCATACATTTTGATTGATGAATCAACAGGCACAACAGTTTCAAAGAAATTAATCATTTTAAGTACATATTCGTTGGGAGACTTTTGCAATTAGAAATCTGAAAGGGTACTGCAGCAGCAATTAAGAGGCAATAGATCGCATATTAATTCTTGAATATTAATTAGCTGGACCCCCAAATTTTTCAAAAAGGGGTCCAGAGGACCCCCAAATTTGAAAACCTGGATACATCTCTGTATTGAAGTGTGAAAGCCTAAAGCTTGAAACCAGTATTAAAGGATTTCTTGTGGACCCATTCAATATCTTTACACGGTGTTCGAAGCGGGATTGACAAGGTATGGACATCATTCATCTCGGCTGACTAAAATTTAAGTCAGTACACAGGTGATAGTGACAGAGTGAACTGTGTGCGCTTCAGTGGTCGACTTAATAGTCATAATGGCCCCTTTACTTATCAACAAAGGTCCTTCTATTGATTGGAGCACAGGCGACAACCTAGGGGTGAACTGCTATTAACTGGCCCTATGGCAAAAATTAACGAAGAAATGTAAACACTTGTTGTATTGGTCTGGAGAAAACTGAATAGAGTTATTCAACAGCAGGGACCTAACAGCAGAACACGCAGAAGTAGTTGAGCAGCTACCGGGAGAGATTTGAACATTACATTAAGCCCTACTCAACTGAACTCATCCCAGTATGGGAGCTACCCAACCTTTGCCAAGGAAACTCATCTCTCAAAGAATCCATCACAAAACTCAGAATTCTAGTTAAAGGAGCCAAGGACCCGGTTGAACACAATGACCGATTTTTCTGTGATTTTTTCATGCTTGGCATGAACTCTGATCATCGTGTTTGAAAGGACTGCTTCAAAGAAGGGGACATCGACCTTACATGTACATTCAACAAAGCTCAGGAAATGGCAAAGGCGGAGAAGTCGGCAAACAAACAGCTTTAGTTAATGAATACAGAGTTACTCCCTATCAATGCAACAAAAACACACCAGAACCAAAGAAACCAGTTGAGCAGACAGCCATCACACACTGCATCAGGATGAGTACAATCCTACAGAAATTGTGGCTGCAGGGGTCCCCACTCCTATGATCAGTGTCCAGCCAGAAATGCAACATGCCACTACTAGGGACCTTAAGCAAGGACGACAACGACGACGATAGCTACGAGAACATTGTCTAAAAATATTATTTCCCGTTACTGGAATAATTTTGCGATCACAATCCAAGAATAAAATTGATGAGAACGGTGTGGATATTTAGAGAGAAAATTGAAAATTTGTCGTCATGTGCTCTCGTCCTTGACATGTCAAGAGGAGAATGGCAAAGAAGTGTATCAAAATGTAAAAAGCACGTGCAGGGCGTTCAAAGCTATTGTTTTTGCCCACTAAATATGCAAATTTGTGGCGTTCTCGTAGCCTTCGTCATCCTCCTTGCTTAATAAGGTCCCTACTGTCAAAAGGTGGACCACCTAGCCAAGGTATGCTTTTCAAAGTTAAGAAAAAAGCAATGTAAATCAGATTGAAGCAACACTCTTGAATAATGCAAATACCATCTCATCCAAAGAAAAGGATCTGCGAGAAGTATCCTTGACACTGGGGCCACAAGGAATATTTGTAAACAACTGTGGTTGGTAAGGTAGACTCGGGTGCCAAGACAGATATCATACCTAAGTTACCCTATACCAGCAATTAAGCCAAGGTACATTGTTGGACTTAGAGCCACCATGTCCAGTTACATTTCTGCCAAGACATGCAAAGAAAACAGCATGACAGGGTGGCATCACATGAACTGACAAGACTGTTGCCGGGCCAACAAGTGACTCTAGTGCCGCAGAGCAAGACCTGGACTCCAGTGGAAGTGAAGGGGGATGCAGGCAAGCCAAGGTGTTAGAAATGTCAAGACAGCAGATGGCTCTGAACTGAGATGTAATAGAATACTGCTGAAGACTTCAGGAACAGTACCATTGCCACATGACGACAACAAACCAGTCGAGCATGCCAATGTCAGTACCAACCCTAGCCGCAAATGCCCCTGCAACCAGCTGAAGCTGTTACCCAAACGGATGCAGCTCCATTGACAACTGTGTCAGGCTCATTATTTTTAGGGCAGTGATGTTATGTTATTATACCCAGGTCATGTTAGCAGACCTTGTGCTTGCACACAGCTTGAACAAAAAGCACATGTCACACTGTGAAACCCTAAAGCTTGAAATCAGCATCAAAGGATTTGTTATGGAGCTTGGAGCTATCAAATATCTTTACACAAACATACCACATTTGCTGCAACCGCTTGAATTGTTTATTACATCCATTTAGAAATTGCTTCTGATCCTTGCAATCAGATTGAAAGCAAAAAGTTTAATAAGATTTTAATTTTCACTTTCAAAGCTTTGCAAAATTTGTCTCCCTCATACATACAAGAACTGACAAGTCTCTACCATACTTCAAGAACCCTCCGCTCATCTACATCGCTTCATCTTAACCCTACCAGCTACATGTATACTTTGAAGTCTTATGGATCTAGAGCTTTTGCTTTTGCCTCGCCATGTGCACCTTTGGAGAGATCTGCCAGAACGCATAAAAAATCTGATAATCTCGAGACTTTCAAAAGACGACTTAAAACTTATTTATTTAAGGAAATCTTTGTATAACCCTATTTGTTCATGGATTTATTTTATTTTTATTTTTCATGACTTGTAAAGCGCTTACAGTTTCAGATAGTTTCATACTGTTTAGAGTCTGTGTGATTGTCGAGTATGCTTTGATCATACGGCTGAAGAATAACAATTATCTCCTCTGCAATCACATAGAAACGCACTGAAACATAGGGGTCTCTTAGCAGTCTAATCGTGTCGTTCATTGTACCTTTTCCCAATTACAGAAACTGGATTTGAAAGAGGACTAAAGTCTCTCGGTTTTCTTCATTACTCCCAAACGACTTTCTACAAGAAACTTTGGCAGTCTTTTCATCTTTCATCTGTATTCCCA
>NC_090873.1:34459418-34489418 GCF_036669935.1 Montipora foliosa
TACCCTGAAAAAGTTCATATATGAGACATTTCATATACTATTTCATCATTGATTCATTCCTCACGGGACCATTGGAACCCACAAATGACCGGCTCCCAACGTCTGTGACTTTGTAGCTCGGTTGGTTGGGGCGTCGCACCGGAATCGCGAGGTCACGGGTTCAAACCCCGTTGAAGTCCTGAATTTTTCAGGGTTCTCTACGCAATTGTAAAAACTGCGTTCATAACTGCGAAGATCATAGTTCACTTGATTTCATATCGGCAGTTCATATATGAGACATTTCATATACCATTTCATCAAAAAGCAAAATGATTCTGAAGTTTGACGACTTAAATCCTCTCCCTTCTTGAGATACAGAGGGAATTGAGGCACCCGAAAATGGCCCGAAAAGTTTCGGGACTTTCGAGAAACGGGCCCGTGGTGTCTGCTGCGACGTCATAACCCGACTTGCACCTCAAACACTTGGTCAGCTCTGAATAACTGAATCTTTGCTGACGTCATTATTTCATTTGCTTCGTTAGCATACGAGTTTGCTTACAGTAAGGCATCACGCTATTTACAAATTGGAGCGAGGCTGGCACTGTCGGTTAGTGCGCGGCCTTGGCGCAAGAGGTCCTGAGTTCGATTCCTGGATCTCACATCCTTGTTTCGACTTCTTTCCGTTCTGTGTAGCTTAAGTTGCTTTAAATACCCGTAAAACGGAGCACTGATGGCGAGGGGGGAGTAAAATGAGCGCACCGACGACCTCAGGTTTGTCAGTTGAATTTCTGTTACGAGTTATCGACGTTAAATATAGTTGCTTTACTTTGCTTTACTTTACTTTATTGAGTTCCAAAGCTAAAAAAACTTGTTAAAGTTAGTTAAATATCCAATTTTAAGCCTTTAAGCTGTGATAAGGAGCGAGTTATTAGCCACTAATAACTTCTTACTAACCGAGTGCGAGGGCCGTACTGTGGAATATTGGCCCGAGGTTGTGGCAGTAAGGACCGAGCGCAGCGAGATCCGTACAAACACGACCGAGGGCCAATATTCCCCAGTACGGCTCGAGCTAGCTCGGTTAGTAAGTAGTTTATTATATGGCTTTTTAATTACCTTTTGCTTTGTTTTGGCAAGCCCGTAATCGGCCCGTGGGCATTACGGAAGAATAATGCCCTACAATTTAGTCACAATTAGCCAATCAGAGCGCGCGTTATATCGGCTACAAACACAAGCCATATAATAATAGCCATTAAAAACTGATAAAGTATTGGGTAGCAATTGAGCTAGTGATCCCATACATTCTTTGTAAAATTTCGAATTTTCAAAGCATCATTTCTCACAGGTTATCAGGTATATCGAGTTCAAATTTTCAGAGATAAGTTCATTATGCAAAGCACTTTCAATATTCAGTACTTCATTCCAGGCTGAGGACTGATTAGTAAACGCAAAAACTGTCAAAAAATATTCCCCTGAAGCGTACGTCCCGTTGGAATTTTGGGACAAAATCGTTACTGGACGCTGTTATACCCCCCCCCCCCCCCCCCCCCCAAATAAATAAATAAATAAATAAACAACATCGGAAAAATATTCAAAGCTTCATTCGCAATTTAGGAAGTTAAATCTGCATTTTCACTTAAGGCGCTGTTGAGGCCTGGCCAAAGAGTGCATGCAGGCATATTCATGCTTGCATGCACTCATTTTAATGAACAAAACAAAGGACCAAACCTCCCGAGTATTATCACATGATCTGTATTGGGAAAACAAAATGTACAAGCGAAAAAGGTCTATTGGCGCCCCAGCGCTAAATACAGTTGTGAGTTAAATAAGGTTCATTATTCTTCCTATTTGCCATAGAGCGGTTTTCAATTGAGTGTGGCTCGCGCGTGCACATTTTCCTGCGCTTTGTTTCGGCTACGTGTAATTACTTCGAGTTTTGATTGGTTTACTGAATTGTCTCCGTCCTTTTTGATTAGCTAAAGTAATTACTTTGGTTTTGGTTTTGGTTTTACGACACTCGATTGAAACTCGCTCTATCTCAACCATTATTTACAGTGAAGTAACATTACTTTTGCTGATGAGGAATGTAGCAAAAGCGAATTACAACTTTAATTTGATAAACCCCATTCCTTCAGTCGCTTCACAATCAACCGATGTTGATGATGATGATGATGTGAATAAAAACTAAATTCACAAAGAAGGCGTCGAACTAGGACTCGCCTTGATCGAAAAGCTTACGTGAAGTTGAAAGTGAACAAAACGAAACTTGTGTTTTCTCTATTCTCTATTTTCGAATTCCCCATAATACACTTTGTTTGCCCCCCAAATTTTGCATAAACCATTGTTTTCAAATGCGCTTGGGAATATGCAGTGTCCCCAAGAGCGTTTGAAAACAATAGTTTACGCAAAATTTGGGGGCAAACAAAGTGTATTATGGGGAATTCGAAAATAGAGAATGGCTGCAATTCAACTCATGTGGTCAATTATTAAACTTAGGTTTCGTAGGAGCCGTTGTCAAAGTTCAGGGTTTAAAATTAACGAAAAAATTCAGTCGCAATTTTGTGACAAGATACGAAAATAGACCAATTTCGATATATTAAAATTCAGTCGAAAACAAAAGGCATCATCTCGAGGCTCTGGGGAATAAACTCATACAAATCCTTCTATTTATTCCCCAGAGCCTCGTGATGATGTCTTTTGTTTAGGACTGAATTTTAATATATCGAAATTGGTCTATTAACAAAACAAAATATGAGCCCGCAATACTTGTGTGTAAAGGAACCGCTGAAATGGCGAATGATCAAAGGAATAGACCAGTTCATCCTCTTGAGTGCATCATGGGTAATCAGGTCAACATGGCGGGAAATTCAAAGCAAAATTAATTGTACATGACTCTCCTTTTTACACTTTCGCCTTAATAAACATAACAAATAAGTTCAAGTTCACAACTGAGATGAACTGGACTTGGTATCTGTTCTTTGGAATTCCTAAATATTCCTTTTTTGTCTCCATACATTCTCTGTAATTTGTGCCTTTAGAATTACAGGAAAAGTATGGCAGAAACTTTGTTTCATAAAATAATTTCTACAATACCCATTCTCTCCAACTTCATTCTGCCGCACCTTTGAGCGCTTATCTTCCGTTTTGGAAAATAAAAAAACCCCAAAATTGCATATCATGAATTCTTTTCATCG
Source organism: Montipora foliosa (assembly GCF_036669935.1). Lineage (NCBI taxonomy): Eukaryota > Metazoa > Cnidaria > Anthozoa > Scleractinia > Acroporidae > Montipora > Montipora foliosa. Next base: position 34,462,589 of record NC_090873.1, read on the forward strand.
TTTTCAACTTCCACAAAACCTTTGAATTTCTCTCCATCTTGCCCTGACTACCCATGATGCACTCGAGAGCGTGAACTCGTCTATGGAATTGTGCATGTAACACTGCAGCTAAATTACACTACAATTACGCTATCTTCAGATTGAAAGAAAATTCACGGCGAGAAACAAAATGCGACTGAATTGATCGCAATTTGGAGCCCTGAAGTTGGCACCCTGAAATAAGGAAATTCAGGAAATTTTGTTCAAGCAGAGATGGAAAAGATTACAGAAGTTTTTATAAGGAAGAGGGGTTGATAAGAAATTACTGTTCAAACGATTCCACAGACAAGGTGTCGATTCGTCACAGGATCGGCTCTGTGCCATTCCAATCTACGACAGCGTTCTTCCATCTGTGAAGAGAATCACACAACGGATCATAAAAATTGTGTGGGAGGTTCTGAAACTGGCTCTTGTTTTTGATTGATGCTTTGACAACCTTAGGGGAAGTCGCCTTCGGGTCAAAAGAATTCCGGTCACTCTGAAGATGACAATAGGAATTCTTCTTTGAAATTCGATACCCCAACCTCGTTCCCAGGGTCTCTCTTCTTTGCCTCCTTTGTCGTTGAGGAGGCAGAGAAGAGAGACCCTGGAAACGAGGTTGACGCTCACCCAGACAATAGGTATGACATTCCTAAGTTCAAATCATTTTCAATTTCACATCATTTAACAGTTTTTGTAATTTGAAACAAATTCACGATACTGTTTTAATTTGTAAGACATGTTTCGATTTTACAAACATAGACAGCGTTTGAGAACAGTTTTTGCTAAGCTACCAGAAAAGCAAGGCTTGGGGTGAACATAACTCAGTGTTTTTCAAGTAAAAATGCAAACAAGTTGGCATGAAAACAGCACCTTGATGACAAAACAAACATCTCGTTTATTATAGATTACAACAACAAGGTCTCAGTATTGTTCTTTTTCGTAGGGAAAAACAGATTTCTTTTCGTCCAAAGCTAAAACCAGCGTCAAGAAACGACACGATCGAAGTCTTGTCTCCCTACATCGTACCACAAGGGATAAAACGTTTTTATAAAAATCTTGACGATTTCATAATCGAATTCTAGAGTTGATTGGCTAGGCTAAGAGCCATAATACCCTCCTCTAACAAAGAAAATTGTGCAAAGTTTGCGTTCATGGGATTGCTAACCTCGAACAAAGTCAGAAGTCAACTTGACGGAAACACTATTCTTGACTTGCGCTTTGAATTTTGTTGGTAAAAAGCGATTTCTTTCTCGCTGACTGCCACAACGGCACAGTGGCTTGCGGGATAGGAATATCAAAGCAAATTCGAGCACACTCATCTATGAAGCTAGTAAATACCTCGTTCTGATGCAATGTTCTAGAGGAGGGACAAGATCAGTATCCTTATACTCTGGACAATCTTGTGTTGTATCTGGAAGAAAAATGTTGCTTTGTGACTGGCTAAATTTATTTTCTTATTTAGATGCTGATGAAATACCAGGATTTTTCCTTTAACTAAATAATCATATCTTTACCGCGCGCAGTGAACGTATAATTTTTATCTATCACATTTGAGAATATAGGTGTCGTCATGGTAACGAACACGATTAGCCAATAAATCGCGAGCTTCCTCTTCATTGTAAGATACTTTTGTGCTTTAATATAATTCTTCTCCACTACATTAACATTTTTATTGCAAAATGTTACATTATCATGAGTTGTTTTTCATAACTTTCATATCTTGTTTCATGTTACATAACATGCGTGTTTTAGCTGTTGTTGACCACTTTTTAATCTTTTCGAAAATGAGTAAAACAAGTTGTTTTAAATATGGACATTCAATCAATACCTATATAATAAACAAAATATTACATCGGAACTTGGGCATACGAAATTTTATCTTCTCGAGCTGAAAGTATTTGTCACTCGTTCGCTTCGCTCACTCGTGAGAGATACTTTCAGCACTCGAAGATAAGATTCGTATCCCCGCGCGGCCATGTAATATCCTCTATACCTGCCTCCAATATGAATGGTCGGAGTAATCATATTGGTTTCGAACTTAATGAGCTACTGTATATATCTAGTGACCTAACTGGAGTATTGAAGTGCCGATCACCTCAACAGACTTTTTCATTGTGCTTATTCTCCGAAATGGACCTAAATATTTTTTGTAGCTTTTACAAACCTTTTTTTCAAAAAATCACTTGTGAATTTCTATTCGCTTAGTGGTCATAATTTGATCTATGATCGAGCAATAAAGGGAAATGGGTTCAATATTGGGTTGATGTCAGAAATTACTTTGCATCGCTGTTTTCAAAGAACTATCACAATGCAAAGCAGCTTGTGACATCAACCCGGTATTAAAGCCATTCCTCTTTCTTGCCCGGTCATAGATCAAGTTACACCTAATTTTTCAACTTTTTACGAGCATCTAAAACAGTGATTTTAAAGGGGAAGGTTTACCAAACAAAAGAAGAACTTTTCGACAAGTGCAGAGAATCATCGAGTGAAAAGGGCTTTTTTGAGGTGATCAACACTTTAAAGACGTCAGAGAGCCAATATACTTTAGGTACCCTACCTATGGTTAATTTAATTTCCTCGTCCTGTCGCGCAAGTCCGTCGTAGTAGTAAAGATCAAACTTCTTTTCAGATTTCCTAAAAGTAAAAAGAATGAACGATACTCGTACCCAATCAGACAGGAGTGTTTTAAGGAAAGGGGATCGCTGTCCATCACGCCTTGCATTTCGATACAGGGAATATTGGCCAGGCTCACCGTTTACATAAAGTCGGTCAATCACTCAGTTACTCCACTAGTCTGTTGGCTAAAGACTCCTTTAATTTTTTTTTTAAGAGATGAATTTCATAGCCGGAAGACAGATAGACTTCAAACTATTCAACTAGTCAATCAGCCAGCGAGTCAAACACCCAGTCTTTCAGTAAGTCGATAATTAAATGAAACCACCCATTCAGTCATTAAAAGTCAAGCAGCCAGTCACTCCAGGGGCCAACTAACAAAATAAATCACTTAAGTGAAGACATCCATTCTAAAATTGATTTTATCAAACAAGTTGATAAAGGTCGAATAACCACCGTGAAAGATTTGGAAAGCTGACGTTTCGAGCGTTAGCCCTTCGTCGGAGCGAGTAGAGGAATTGTGGTTGTTGTAGGTTTATATGTGTGTGGGGGAGCTTTGCTATTGGTAGAAATAGGATGACGTGAATTTGTGAATATAGATTAATGGAATGAGAGGCGTTCATTGATTCCGTGTGGATAGAGTGTGCCCAGTTCACGTCATCCTATTTCTACCAATAGCAAAGCTCTTCCGCACACATATAAACCTACAACAACCACAATTCCTCTATTTGCTCCGACGAAGGGCTAACGCTCGAAAGGTCAGCTTTCCAAATCTTTCACGGTGGTTATTCGACCTTTATCAACTTGTTTGATAAAATCAATTCCATCGACGCAGTACCACAGCTCCCTTAGAAACGAAAATTTTGCATTCTAAAATTCAACCCGCCACTGACATCGCAGACATCCCAAATTATCATACCTACAAATATCATTAGAAAGACAATATCTCACCAATCGTCTAAAAGATTTCGGTCAACAGAGAATAGAATGCTGAAGTGGCTCTCACTGCATATAACCCAGATGGGATACTTGGGAATCTTGAAGTTCATACCCACCTATAACCGAAGGATGAATAACAAGTATCAACAACAACAAGTATCATGTCTGAGTTCCAGTATAACTTTTACTTTCCAGAACCGTTAACAGAAGCTGGCCAAGGGGCAAGACTCAAGGAATGGAATCGAAAACCAAATATACTAAAAACCTCATTGAACTAGCATGTTCGGTCCGCACTGGGAAATATTGGTCGAGTTCCTTTTTTTGCAAGTTTATGGACCGAGCCTGAAACTTGCAAAAAAGCCGTATTCCCATGCTAATTATGCAGAACGAAGAAAATGATTGAGGAATAACTCACCTCACATGATTTGTAGTGCTCGAACAAAGAGAGAAGCCCTATCTCACTTTGTTTTTCTAATCCTTTAAAAATATTCTGCAAGTAAAACAACGAGTGAACAAAAAGATGAATTAGCTTCAGCAAGTACGCAGTGTTATGAAAGAAATGTGTCTTTGAAGTGCGGGTTTTAGAAGCCGCCTGAATTTTTCGGGTGTGTGTAACGTAACAATTGGTTAAATTGTCCAGTTGAGTGTGACGATCACTTCTGTCTTAGGAGTACTGTAGGGCGAGTTTCAATCGAGCGTCGTAAAACCAAAGTAACTACTTTGGCCAATCAAAAAGGACGGAGACAATCCATTGAACCAATCAAAACTCGAAGTAACTACACGTAGCCGACACAAAAGCGCGGGAAAATGTGTACGCGCGAGCCACAGTTGGTTTTGGTTTCACTTGTGTTTGGTTGAAAAAGTGGCGCGAGAACTTTGAACCAATCACTGAGTGAAGTAATACAAACCCAAAGCAATTCGCTAATTACTTTCGACACCGTTCAATTGAAAACCGCTCTATGGAGTGTTACATGCTTAACTACCAAATTTGTGTTAAAAATTTAAAAAAAGACAAAAACAATAATACATTGCTTCTAAACGTGAAGCCTACTCCCGTGGAAACTAGTTTTCTTATGTTGCTACAAGGCTGTACCTTTTCGGCTCCGCCGGTGTCAACTTCCATCACATTGTCAAACGTGTTGGAGACAGCTTTGCTAGTAAGTAATAAATTAACCATTTCCTAAGAAAATCACAATATAGAACGTCAACTCAAATAGCCACGACTTTAGCAAACAACTTTTGAGAAGAAATGAAGCTGAATGACAGGCGAGCATTTCAGGGTAGACACTATTTTTTCTTTTTTGGGAGGCGCGGTGGCCTCATGGTTAGTGTGTTCGACTCCGGATCGAGTGGTCCGAGTTCGGGTCCTGGCCGGGGACATCATTTGCGTTGTGTTCTTGGGCAAGACATTTACTCTCACGGTGCCTCACTCCACCCAGGTGTATAAATGCGTACCAGCGAAAATGCTGGGGGTAACCCTGCGATGGACTAGCATTCCATCCAGGGGAGAGTAGAAATACTCCTAGTCGCTTCATGCTACGGAAACCGGAGATAAGCGCCGGCGTGATGGGCCTTCCTAGGCTCGTACAAGAAAGTAACTTTACCTTTACGTTTACTTAAAATTTTTTAACCCTAACGACAAGGTGCTACATATGCTCAAATTAAACAATATAAGAGGACAGGAATCTAAAAATGAACCTGAGGTCCAAGTGCCACTCACGTGAGCTCCAGTTGAGACGCGTTTGTGATATATCAAATTGGTAAATATTCACCGATTTTAGGTAATGTAAAGTACTTCAAACTCCCAGAAGAAATACCAAGCGATCATGTTATTGGTAACGATGGTGATGATGATGACAATAAAGTTGGAAGCAACAATGTTCATTGCACGTGTCGGATATATAAACCTTTCTAACAAAACGGCGAAAAACTTAGAACATAATGTAAAACAATTTTAAAAATTCACTCGATTGAAAAGTTTTTCTTTGAATAGCTCAACTTTCATCAGTTAGCAGACGGTTGTTATTGTTGATCATTCGCGCTCCGCCATAATAGATACTATCCAATCTGAACGTATGTATGTATGTATGATGATGATGATGACGGCAATGATGATCTGACCTGTGTGCAGTAATTGTGTGCACCCATCAGTGTGCCGTTTGGTTCGTCCATATCGGATCTCACCCTGAGGCAAAGAAAGACACAAGAAACTGAGAAATAGGAATGACAAGGCAATTCTTTTTCTTGAGCATAGAGCAGTTTTCAAATGACTGTCGAAAGTAATTACGTGATTGCAATTGCTACGCTTGGTGATTGGTTGAAAAAATCTCGCGCCAGTTTATCAACCAATGAGAAGGAAAACCAAACTCAATCGCGAGTTGCACGCGCGATCTTTCCCGCGCTTTTAGCAAGTTACATGCATTCCGAATTGCTATGAATTTTGATTTGTTCATTGCGCTATGATTGGTCGAAGTAATTACTTTGGTATTTATTTTATGACACTCAGTTGAATATAAGTAAATAATAGTAAGTAAATTCCAATTAGATTTCTGCTCTATTCATGCGACCGTCACGGCTCCACTTAAGGCTACAACGTTAACCAAAGAAAAAAATTACGCTGTTGTTTCCTAGACACACGTCACTCAAAAAAAAAAAAGAATCTCCAATTTCTGGCCAATAAAAGAATAAAGGACATATCTTAGGTTGGATAAAGCAAAAAAACCCTCACCTCGATAGAAAATAATGCGGAGAAGTCTCCACTGAGAAAATGAGACGAGAATTCAGTACTTTCGTTTCCAGAGTCAATTGTCACGGCTGTATACTGCAGTAATGTGTTTTAAATTACATTTTATTACATAGATTCTGATGAAATACCAGGATTTCTCCTTTTACTAAAAAATCATATCTTCACCGTGCGCAGTGAACATTTCATTTTAATCTTTCACATTTGAGAACATAGGTGTCGTCATGGTAACGAACACGATTAGCCAATAAAACGCGAGCTTCCTCTTCAGTGTAAGATACTTTTGTGCTTTAATATAATTCTTCTCCACTACATTAACATTTTTATTGCAAAATTTTACATTATCATGATTTGTTTTTCATAACTTTCATATCTTGTTTCATGTTACACAACATGCGTGTTTTAGCGGTTGGTGACCACTCTTTTATCATTTCGAAAATGAGTAAAACAAGTTGTTTTAAATCTAGACATTTCATCAATATCTATATCATAAACAGAACATTACAAGGTCGCTTGGGGATACCAATTTCATCTTCTCGTGCTGAAAGTATCTGTCACTCGTTCGCTTCGCTCACTCGTGCGAGATACTTTCAGAACTCGAAGATAAAATTCGTATCCCTGCGCGGCCATGTAATATCCTCTATATACACTCACATTTCAATTGATCTTGACAATATCACAGAGTACAAGAACAAAATGCATCCGCTACTACCATCAGACTCAAACTGGAAATTCAAACAAACAACGAAATAAATGATATCAATTCTACGATGACTTTTGGCATGGAGTGGCAACTGCATATCAAATATACATATATATAACATCTTCATTTACCCTCGGATTCTAGAGTAGCTTGGTGTAGCTAATACCTCCGAGCATTTTCCCTCCCAACCAAATGATGTAAAACAATCGTGGATGTTTTCTATTTATTGTGAAATTCCGATATAGGTGACAGTTTCATGAACGCGAACGCGTGCTATTTTTCAAACACGTCAATTAATTTAATCCATTGACTTTTGTCCCCCCCCCCCCCCCCCCACATAAAACGCTCCGTGTCTTCAAAAGGAATACGTCGTAAGTCAAGAGACTTTGCAACTGTCAGCTGACCCTGACCAACAAGTGGATATAAGTCAAAAACACCACTTCAGACTTGTTTTCAAAGTGAGTTTCTATTCACGTGACAAGCAAAGTAAATATACTATCGCAACCTCTTTGGCTTGTACGTTTTGTTTTCCCATATCAGACCACGTGATGTTACTCTAGGGGACAGTTTCTTTCAAATGTCGTCTTATGCACGTGCATAGGTATGCACGTGCATAGGAAATTCCCTGGGGATCTCAAGTGGTCTGAAATGGGAATACAAAACGTACAAGCTAAAGAGGTCAATTGTTCATTTGGGTGCGCTCTGAAAAAGGATTATGAAGTGAATTTCAAGACAAGCCATTTTCAAGCCTGTTTCACACGCAAACTGAACCACCGGTGCGAGTGAAAAGCAAATCATGTGTGCTCCAGGCTTAAACGGTAAAATTCTTATTTATGCATCCATACATCCCCCAATTGTCATGCGCAAACAACAATTAGATTGAGAGGAACCTTGGAAAAAATTTTGTTTGGGGCAAGATCCCTGACCTTCTTCCTACCTTGAACACATTTCGCTTTTCAACACAAGCTTCGCCAGAGAATTCAATTTCAATAAAATTGTACTTTATTTCAGAAAAACTTCAGCCTTCCGTGGACATACCTGTGTTATATTTTGAGAGATAAAGTTATGGAGACTTTCTGACGACTTGAACACGTATAAGACGAGCTGGAAGATATGACGTAGGAAATCGCAATCAACCAATCACTTTTTCCATCCAGCAATCGATCGATTAATCAATCACTGCTATATTAGGGACTTTTAGAACTACAACGCAGTCGTCAACGAGAACGCCACAAAACAAGAATATCATTGGTTAAAAGAGGAAACATAATCGTGCTGCACGTGCGGCACGCATTCTAGCACGCATTTTTTGCCGTACTCTGCACAACAACGACGTGACATCAGCAAGGAGGCAGTGTGGCCCAGTGGTTAGGGCGCTTGCCTTGAGATCCGGAGATCCCGGGTTCAAGACCCGCTCTGACCACTCAATGAATTTGTTCCTGGTAGTCCCTGGTTCCAACTTCCCAGCTGCACTTGTAAATAGCCAACTGGTTTGCCTCCGGCCAGTTGGGTTTCTTAACAGTTGTTGTTGTTGTGTTCTGTTGTTTCGTTGATTGTTTCATTGGCCCTGAAAAGCCCCTATGGGGAGCGGTCAATTAAGTATGTATTGTAAACTTGAGGTTTTAATGACAACGTGAGCGTACAAACGCAAACCTTTCACTTTATATTTTTACACTGAAACTGCACATACTAATTTATTTTAGAACACTTCGCCCACATTACACAAATTGAACGAGATGGAATAATATAATCGCGAAAGACATACGACATTGAAGAGACATTGACATTTTGACATTGATATTTTGAGGTGACGTTTTCGTCGACGTCGTCGTGGTAGATCTTGAAGACGAGCTATAAAAGGCGTGGTACCCTAGGCACATGCGGATGATTTCTCAATCAACCGGGGACGCATGCAAAGCTTTGTAATAATTTCTGCAATAATAGAGCCCCTAACGGGAAAGTGTCCGTAAATATGTCAGTTGTATGATGTTATCTGTCAAATCCACAGTCACTTTTTTCGCCCTGGAAATGTATTTTAAGGGTTTCTTCTCGGTGTTGCTGTTTGTTGATCGTCATCTTGGATAATCATTCGAAGAAACTGTGCTGTGCAGACCCCTTTTTTGAGGGTCTTCGTGTTAAAGGCAATCACTAAATTACCAACATTTGACACTCCACTCAAAACCGATCCAATAGACCTTTTTCGCTTGTACATTTTTTGTTTTTCCAATACAGACCATGTGATAATACTCACGAGGCTTGGTCCTTTGTTTTGTTCATTAAAAAGAGTGCATGCAGGCATATTCATGCTTGCATGCACTCATTTTAATCAACAAAACAAAGGACCCAACCTCCTGAGTATTATCACAAATCTGTATTGGGAAAACAAAATGTACAAGCGAAAAAGGTCTATTAACTCCGAGTAATTCGTTTAACGACGGTGCCTGCTATTGTTATTGCGCAAACGTCTGCACATCTCGAGATACCCGGGTTTCCTTCTGTAGTGTTTACAGGGATATTTTTGCTCGGTTTAAGACTATGCGGAGAAGCAGGACTTCAAAAATGCCCTCGGTATCCAAAAAGAAAATTGGGGGATAAACATGCATTTTTCAGAGATAATTAACACATTGCTTTGTATTTTAAAGCTTTTAAAGTATTGTTAAGAAATTATCTTTGAAAAATGCGAGGTTACTCCAATGTTCTCTTTGGATTTCAACAACACTGGTTAGGATCTGCTTTTCCCGCATATTCATAAGCCACGCAAAAATACCTTTGAATTAGTTGGCACGGTCAAACAAATCAACGCTGGTTGCTCCAGTTTAAACGACCTAAAGAGAGTGCTTTATTACAAGGATCGACTCCACAACAATCTTCACCTAACGGCAATGTTGTGGTACTATTTGAAACAGTTTTATAGCAGCTTAAACAAGATGTACACATTACTGTGGCACAAAACGAAGTAACAGGAAAGCCTTCTTTTAAAAACACCCAAAACTTGGCGTGTAAGTGCTCATAGAAGTCAAAGACAAAATCCGACGATGACCACCATTTTTATTGCTTCAAATTGATTACCAACCTTAGAAACGTTTTGCATTTAAAGAGTTGCGGATTTGAAATTATCCGGATACTGGTCATTTCATGTAACTTTCAGAACGGGCTGACAAAATCGAATAAAATGTAAAACGCACGTATGCATGGGGCTTTTGTTCATTAAAGCCTAATGTGGGAGATATATCATGCGTATCTTGATCAGAGACGGATGAAAATCGTACCTAAAGGGAGAGTGCAGCAGTATTTGTTTAATTTTTAACTTGTTGATTCAATCCGTGGCCATTGAGAAGCGAGCGTTTTCAGATGTAACTGTTCACTTGTCTTTTTCAGCCCCTCCAACTTGAAAATATTAGGAGGACAAAATAATCTACCACATAAATGGTGTACGAAATGTTAGCAGATTCAAACATTACTGCGATAAAAGAGCCAGTTTGAAGCATCCCTTCGTCTCAGAGTACATTTCGATTCATTCCCAAGGGTAATCTAAACCACACCCGATTTGATTCGGGTAAATATACGGCATACAAAGCAATTTGAAGTCAACTAGAAGCAGATTTTAAAACAAGTTTTTATTTCTGCAGCGATTTACTATTAGTTGGAATATTAAACAACAAATAGTTAAGTTTCTCGAAAGCTTACCAGAGTAATTTTAGTGTGAGAAGTAAACTGCATTTATGAAGTTCGCTGACATTTTGTATCGTTGGGTGTGCCAAACCAAAGACCATATTACAGCCCACCTTACAGCCGGTCTTTGAGACTTGGAGAAGCATTTTTTCTAGCCCAAAATACGCGTCAATACGATCTGCTTATAAAGAAGAGAACAAGAAATGCTGTTTTCAAAATCTACTGCGCAGTCTTTTCTTCCGTGCCATTGGCTGCTGACTCGCACTGAAGCAAGCGGACAATCGAAGGATCACTCTTGGCACCTTCCATGAATTCTTCCAAGGACAACTTTCCATCTTTGTTCTTATCCAACTGTGATAGGAACGTCTCCACCTTCTTCTCTGGCGTTTCCTCGCCTTCGCCGTCACCTCGCATCTGGAAGATTGCTCTTACAATTTCCAGCATCTCTTCCTTGGTGATGGACCCGTTTCCATCCTGATCGTAAATGCTGAAAGCCCATTTGAGTTTCTCTTCGGGTTCCCCTCGAGTTGTGACCGACAAGGCACAAATAAACTCGCGGAAATCTATAATGCCGTCACCGCTTTTGTCAAACGTGCGAAATACGTGCTCTGAAAAAGCGGACGCGTCGCCGTCTGGATAGAAATTGCGATAGATTTTCTTAAAGTCGTCAACCTTTAGCTTTCCATTGGGGCAGTCTGCGCGAAAACCTTTAAACCATTCTTGAAGTTCCTTCTCGTTGAAATCCGTTTGTTGTTTTAGGTCGGACAGTTGCTTGGGCTTCAGTTTGCTGTTCTCTTTTCCCATTTTCTTCTTCAGCTGGCACAGCAGTTACAAACGAACGACGGTCTGTTTGAACCAACGATGTGCACAGCAATTATGAATATTGACGAGGAAGCTCTCGGCCAATAACAGCAGACGCTTGCAAGGAATGGACCAATAGGAAAAAAGCGTGCGACAAAGTCCCAATTGGCTTCGTTCTTTCTTCCGATTGGTTGAGAAGAAGTCGCGATATTTTGAGACCAATAAACAAGTAGCGTAAACGCACAGACGCACAACGAAAGCAATTGCGACGCTTTATCGACACTCGGCTAATAGGCGCTAAGAAAGCCTGTGTTGCTTAATGTTTAACATGCAAGGTTTATGCTCCTGAATAATACGTGCTTTGCACGATACCTTATCGCCATTTATTAATGACACAAACAATAGCGCCTTTTTCCCGTCATCCAGCATTTGAACATTTCGCCACTACAAATAATGTTTCTTGACTGATTTTGATCGGAAATTACGTATAGAATTTTTGTTCTATTACTAGCCCGACTTAAACGTTTTACAATAATCTAGGTTATGGAAACGAAGGAAATGTATGACCGTGTAATTAGAAATATTCTTTTGTGTGAAAACCGTGCAGTTCTTTCCTTTTGTCTGTAACACATAACATGTCCACATTATTACGTGCCTTCAGAACACTAAAAGAAGGGCAGCGGGTATCAAGTTATCGACTGTGCATTTTACAGCTTGGACCATAAAAAATAATAGTGACAATTTTTAATTTGCTCACATTCCCTTGCGCACAAAAAATATCCAATCAAACGCCAACAAAAGCCATCGGCTTCTGATTGGATAGTCTTCATTCATGAAAGAACGTGAATTACGTAAAAAGTGGTCACGTCGAAAATCTATCTTTGTCCTGAAACCCCATGGGTTCGCTTGCTGTGCAGGCTAATCGATTAGAAAAGGATAGGCATATTGTAATGAGGAAAGATTGCAAATAAAGATTTCCCTATTATTTAGGTCGGAACGTGATTTAAGGTTAGCAGTTGCTAAGAAAGCGATAGATCAAACATGAAAACAATGGGATATTGCTTTTATATAGGGGAAAGAACGACACTATGTAGGCAATAAAATATGGGTTCAACAAGAAGTACGACTCTACTCAATTACTCTTCGAGATTCAAATGAAAACCACATCCACGGTAGAGGCTTAAAAAAAATCAATTTCACCCATCGCGTACTTACCGCCTCTGTCAACTGGTCTGGTTTGTATCTCCCTGCGCCAAGAAAGGTAGAACCACCAGTAGCCCTGGAGACAATGGTAAGTTTAGCAGCTTAAAGGAAAACGAACTTAACGTGAAATGAAACTTGTTTATGCTTAAACACGAAGACGCGGAGTAAAATGCGCAGTAACTAAGCCCCAAGCGGATCACTTGTCATTGACCCTTTGACGAATAAAGAGCTCTGCGCGCAATAAAACAGCCATTAAAGGCAATCTGTCCGTAATATTTTACAAGACGTTATTCGTTCTTCTTGCTTCTTAAAATTCTCAGTCTTTTTCCGTCATAGAAAGATCTATTCCAGTTTTGCTATGACAGTTGGTCGCCATCTTGGGTTATTAATCACGCCTGGCAGAATTTTAACAGAACTCACGGAGCAACCACTGATCCCAAAAAAGACTGGATCGAACGTGAAGCACAACAAAATGGGGCAGGCCATTTTGTTGAGACCAAATCTTGATCTTAGCGTAAGAGTTCGGACATCGTTGTGGCAATGTTGTAAAACCTACTTTAAAAGTTCTCCTGCGACATAATATCGAAGGAAGCTCTCTTTTTACCCCTATCTCACTGTCTATACGAAGCTCTAGCGCCAAAGTGGTCCCAAAAAGACGGTGCCGCAAGCTTCAGTTTTGGCAACGTGAAAACAATTCTTGGTTTTTACGTGAGGTCAGAAAAAAACTAAAATTAAAATTTAATTTAGAGTTTTTACCTTCAGCGGGTAAAAGACATTTAAAGATATATCTGCTGGCCTGTTTTCAGCTCGGTAGCATGCTTTGTTTGGAAAATAATGCGTGACATCTGAACATGTAACGTACACGAAAATATCGATTCTCCTTGTGTTTTCGAGTTTTGAATAACCAACGTGTTAAGAGAAATGTCTATGCGGATATTTTCAAGTTTAGCAGAAAGAAAAAATGTTTTGAGAAAGCCAAAGTAAACTCCAGATGTTTCCACTGGTTTCCGGCCGCCATGTTGCAATGTTGGTCTCCCTCACATGGAGTCTGCAAACTTTGCAGAATAACTCGAGTTTGGAATATCGCAAAGCCCTAAAACTTTGACACGCGCTGTTTATTTATTACTCTTCTTCGATATCTCAATTTCTTGACTTAATTTATTGAATGGTAAACAATTTTATTCTTTCTTTCCGTGATACTTGCGAGACGTGAAAACCAAAAATAAGTTGATCGATGTTGGCCTTCTTGTCACGTTATGGTCCAAAAGTTCGAAAAACGGGAAAATTCTCAACTCTTTTGGTCCAGGACTTTGGATAGTTTTTTTCCCAATGGCCGGGCAACCAATTCTATCCCAGACAAAAGACAAAGACAAAAAGACAAAACTATTTTCAAAGCAAAATTAGGGTTATTGGCGATAAAACTAAGGCGTCATCTTCGGATCTCTGTAAATACAAAGACAATGTTTTAATGCTTGAACAAGGTGAAGATCATTATCTACAGTAGAGCAATTGCTTCGCAACTTACAACGCCACTGTAGCCCGTTTACTGTCTCCAGCTCGCCACAATATGTCACTTAAAGCAGACGCTAAAGCCTTGGTTCTATCACGTGATGACGGATGAAGTTTCCTTTACAAAAAAACAGAATGGTGATGTGATCGTGTTACCTTTACTAACACACTGAATTTTCGGGCAATAGGAACTTAAATATTGAGGGCCCTAACCCAATTATTGCTCAACAACATGCGGCCATTGTTGTGATGTAATAAGTCATCGTTGCAACTTATATACGGGGAAGCCCTGTATAAACACCCTTTATTTTCTCTTTAGTTGCTCATGTGTGATTTTTTAAGGAAGCTCTGAATCCGCTCCACAGATTTGTTTTTTAAACTTTGGAGAAAGTTTCATTTCAAACTTTCCAGCAATAAAAAATAGGGATCAAAGAGTTCGTTTTTTAGATATGAGCAACTAATGACAAAATATAGGGTGTTATTGCTGGGCCTTCCGGTTGCTAAGGTAACTTATTCATGACGTCACAATAATGACCGCATCTTGTTTGGAAATAATCGGTGTTTCATATGGTACCATAACATTGCTGTCACGTGGTACAGTGTCGTACCGTCAATCGCTAAAGGGAGTGTCTCTTCAAAGTGTTGAAACTGGTTTGAGCCACCTTGAGTTGTCCCATAAACTGAGACGATCTTTGCTCAGAAAAATAGTTTAAACACCTGTAGAGCATCACCTGACTCATCAGTGTATTCCAAGAATAAATCGTAAATACTTTTTTGCAACAGCATTTCGACGTAGGAGGCAGTGTGGCCCAGTGGTTAGGGCGCTTGCCTTGAGATCCGGGGATCCCGGGTTCAAGACCCGCTCTGACCACTCGTTTGAATTTGTTCCTGGTAGTGAAGGGGTAGTTTCTAAAGAAACTGTGATGCTGCGTCGGTGGGGAAGTAGTATACAAATATTTGGTTTTTATCAACGGAGTTGATAATGTAAATTGGCCACCGTAAGGAGATTCTAAAAGCTGACGTTTCGAGCGTTAGCTCTTCGTCAGAGCGAATCCATTTTTTTTTTTTTTTTTTTTAAAAAGCTTGGCATCGTCGTCTTGGGACTCCTGTTAGAAATCTGTGGATTAAAAAATACTAGAACACAAGGTTAGTGGTCGCAGCGGTTGAATAACAAATGAATGAAGGGGTAGTTTCTAAAGAAACTGTGATGCTGCGTCGGATTCGCTCTGACGAAGGGCTAACGCTCGAAACGTCAGCTTTTAGAATCTCTGTACGGTGGCCAATTTACATTATCAACTCCGTTGATAAAAACCAAATTTTTGTTCCTGGTAGTCCCTGGTTCAACTTCCCAGCTGCATTTGTAAATAGCCAACTGATTTGCCTCCGGCCAGTTGGAATTTTTAACAGTTGTTGTTATTGTTCTGTTCTGTTGTTTCGTTGTGTTTCATTGGCCCTGAAAGCCCCTATGGGGAGCGGTCAATTAAGTATGTATTGTATTTTATCATATGGCTTGTGTTTGTAGCCGATATAACGCGCGCTCTGATTGGCTAATTGTGACTGAATTGTAGGGCATTATTCTCCCGTAATGCCCACGGGCCGATTACGGGCTTGCAAAAACAAAGCAAAAGGTAATTAAAAAGCCATATAACAAACTACCTACTAACCGAGCTAGCTCGAGCCGTACTGGGGAATATTGGCCCTCGGTCGTTTTTGTACGGACCTCGCTGCGCTAGGTCCGTACTGACACGACCTCGGGCCAATATTCCCCAGTACGGCCCTCGCGCTCGGTTAGTAAGAAGTTAGTATTGTACTTCCATTCGCAATAAAGGTGAAATACTGTGAAACATCGCTACCCGCTTTTCTGTATAATAAATATTAATATCTCTATTAATGTATGCAAGAACGGATAAGTACTGTATAGTAATTATAAACCTTCCCTTATTGAATACCCTATTTCACCTTTTCCTTTTTTACTGTTTTATAGTTAGAAAATATCTTTTGCATTATAGAATATGGATTGGGCATAAACTGATCGACATACTTTTTGATATCTCCTTTCTTCAATCCAAACAACAAATGTTTTAATACGAATCCTTGGACAGCAGCCAGCACCCCACAAGGTCCGCCCTGAACACAGAGATCATCAATGATTAAACGTTAGCATTCTGAAAGAATCTAAGGGGTCAAAACACGACAGACTTAATGACGTCGACAACGATGGTTACCATGATCATGATGACGACGACGGTGATGACGACGATGATGACGATGATGACGATGATGATGACGATGATGACGACGATGATGACGATAATGACAACGATGATGACGGTGATGACGATGATGATGACGATGATGATGACGACGACGATGACGACGTTGATAACGACGACTGTAATTTGCTTGTCAAGATTAATGTCTATAAATTTTGGGTGAAAAACAGACGCTGACTAACGAAAAATTGCTAAAAGGAAGGCTCGTCTTGGAAGGAAGACAATAAACCAAGTCACCGAATCACAACAAAAGGAAAAACAAAACACTTACCTTCAGCTGCACAATTCCGTAATCCAACCCATACAAGTCGCAAAACGAAAAGCTCTGATTTCTCCATTCAGGCGTAAAACTTGCCTTGGCATTGCCGAATATCAAGGTTTTCAATCCCTACAGGTGAATACAAATTGTTTTCTTGAGGCAGAGCAATTTGCAATGAGGTGTCTTTGTACTTAACTATAATCTTGCACAAAACTGTTGAGACAATGACGCAAATTCACCTTCATTTTCACCCACCCCTACCCATGGAAGAATTCCCCTCCCCCCTCAGTTAATGTTGCTGAGTATTGTCATTTGTTAACAGTATATTTGCGACCAAGATAAATTAACATTGATTTTTGGGGGAGGGGAAAGGGCGGCTTTTAAGTTGAAAACATTTGAATATTTTTTTTCCGAAATTGTAGATTCAGATTTGAACAGGGTGTAACCGCAGCTCCTCTCCAGGGCGCGTAGCTCTGGTCAATATGACCCATTCTGTGAATATAAGTAGACAAGCCTTCTTGCGCGTTCAGACTGTCAACAAACTTGCTAGCATCGGTATGTATCTTGTACTCTCCATAAAGCAATTCGGCACTGGTGCGTACGCTTGTTTTACCTCTGTTTCTTCGTCAGTCTAGCGTGACGCGCGAGGAATGGTCGCGCAAAATGTGGGAGAGCTCCACGCGGGCGCTTCTCGCGCGTCAATTTTCTTTTTACGCGTTACACTCGAGGGACTGAGGAAAAAGACGTACACAGGTACATGAGTGACACCTACCATTGCCGTTTCTAATGAAATCGGTTTACTTTCAACATCAACTGGTGCAATCTTCCTCGGACCTAAAGCAAATACAAATCTCAGTGTTATGTATACCTTCATTGTAACGAAATCACTTTATTTGCGTGTTGGACGAAGAAGTAAAAGTCAGGTCCAATGTGAGGGGAATGCCAGGAGCCCCTTTCTGTTTTCAAACAAAAAGTCGCCGTATTTTCGATAAAAAAAGTTAAGGTGGCTCAAACCAGTTTCAGCACTTGAAAGAACCGTTCTTATTAGAAGGATTGACACTACAACAATTTATTACTTAACAGCAATATTATGGCATCATATCAAACACCAATTTTTGCTGAAAAAGATTCGGTCATTTTTGTGACATAAAAGTTACCGTGGCAACAGGAAAGTCCTGCAAAAACACCCCATATTTTGGCTTTAGCTGCTCTTATCTCAAGAACGAACTGGGTGACCCCCATTTTTTATTTCTGAAATGTGATCAGCATGCCAGAATGAAACTTTCTGCAAAGTTTAAAAAAGTCTGTGGAGCGGATTCAGAGCCACCTTAAATAATTGAAAATTTAAGGTAGTCCTGAATCCGCTCCACATATTTTCTTTTAACTTTGCAGAGAGTTTCATCTTGGTCTGTTAATCACTTTTGAGCAATAAAAAATTGGGGTCACTTAGTTCGTTTTTCAGATATGAGCAACTAAAGCCAAAATATAGGGTGTTTTTGCAAGGCTTTCCTGTTGCCATGGTAACTTGTTACGCCACAAAAATGACTGTATCTTGTTCAGCAATAGTTGATGTTTCACATGGTACCATAACATTGCTATTACGTAATAAAGTGTTGTGGTGTCAATCCTTCTAATAACAAGGTGTCTTGAAAGCGTTGAAACTGGTTTGAGCTACCTTAATTAAGTGGTGCCGCCCACGCAAAAGAAACAACTCTCAAGAACCACTAGAGACAAGTCTTTAACTAGACACGTAAAAACGTTTAAAAAAAAACCGTGAAAATTCATTCCGTTTATCAAAACACCTACCCTCCAAATTTTTCATATCCTTTTATTTCAAGAAAATCGCGACTTTGACAGTAATGAAAACGCACTGATTTATATTGCCGTGATCGTTCTCCGGTCATGTGACTGTCACATTGAGACAATATGTGAAATATCCATCTGAACTGTGGATTGCATATTACGATGACTTACCTAATGATAGTTGTGCAAGTTCTTGATCAAAATCATCATCAATATCTTCAAACAAGAGATCACCATTTTTACCCTAAAAGAGAGAGGGAAGGATTGAACTCAGAAAAATATTGATGCAGGGAAAAAGATACAGGCAATATGAGAGCATAACAACCACTGCTTAGTTCTTTTAAAGCACTTTGCGAGGAAAATGATTCCTTATACACTACCCGTATTATACTTTCTCTGTATTTCTCTGTATCTTTTCAGCGCTTGGCGCGGACTACGAATACTTTTTCCGAGTAAAGATTGGTTCGTGGCATTGCCTTCATCTATTCCGATTTGGCCAAAACAGGTTTGTAGTTCAATACCCGTATGTAAACCAGTCTTACGGCAGTCAAATGAAGTATTAAACTTTAAGCCTTAATTTTGCGTCAATCAAAATTTGGTTCATTTTTATCCCTGCGCAAGACAGGTTACTTATAAAACGGCCAATTGCTGAAAGGCAAAAGCAAAGTTGTGCCCAGGTCGTTGAAAAGGTTCCAACATCGTGCCAACAAAAGAGCCAACACTTCAATTGCCGCGAAACCAGACTCTCTTCAGGTTTACGATAAAGACCATATTAAAGTCCACCTAAACTCAAATATTTGTCGTCTACAATATTAATCTCCCCACCAAAAGCAAACATATTTTATCATTCTTACCTCAAAATTTCGCTTGTTATCTGCTGGGCATGCGGAATTTCACGACGCGCAAAGTTATCAAAACTAGCAGTAATTTGGACCCACGACCGTGATGTGAGAGGTATGGGTCTATTCTCAATTTTACGTCACAAACTCCTTTGCAATGCAATATGTTTCTGAAAACAGGAAAGACGCTTTACTCTCACGGTGCCTCTCTCCACCCAGGTGTATAAATGGGTACCGGCGTAATGCTGGGGGTAACCCTGCGATGGACTAGCATCCCATCCAGGGGGGAGCATAAATACTCCTAGTCGCTTCATGCTACGGAAACCGGAGTTAAGCGCCGGCCTTAATGGGCCTTCTGAAAACAGGAATGCAGGAATGCAGGAATGCCTTCAGGCTCGTAACAGAGACTTTACCTTTACCTTGTGATGTTAAATCGAGAATAGACCCATGCCTCTCCCATCAAGGTTGTTGGTCCAAATTACTGCCCGGTTCTGCCAAGTTAACATGGTTTGCGCAGAACAGAAAAAGCGAAATTCTGGGTAACAATGGTGAAACGTGTTTACTTTGGATGGGGAGATTTATATAATGAACGAAAAATATTTAAGTTTCGGTGTACTTTAAATTTCACTGCCCGATGTGAGTTTGGCCTGTCAGCCTACGTGTAGTCGAACCCAATCCCCGTGGAAAAACGAGCCCGTTCTTCCTCAGGGGCTTGGTCAGATATACGTAGGCTCAGGAGCCGCGGAGTACGTTTGAAAGTTTGGGGGTGGGGGGTGGGGGGGGGCTAGGTCTTGGTAGGTGTAGTGTAAATTATTAAGTCTTTGATCAAGCCAAAAAAACACTGTAGAAAAAGTAGGAGAGTGGGGGGGGGGGGGGGGGGCTATAGCACCCCCAGCACCTCCCACTCCGCAGCCCCTGACGGGCTGCTATTCTGTGTTCAAAAATCGTTAAAAGGAACAAGATGTTGGATCGATGAAAGTTTAAATTAGCTCAAATTTGATTGAACACTCTTTCGACAACGGTGAACTACCTGTTTAAAAACGCTCCGAACATTTGGTTCAACACAGCGTCAAATGCATGCTGAAGCAAATGTTGAAAATTTGTAAAGATGACTTTTCCAAACGGTTAAGAACGACGTCATTAGTTAGAAGTACATTTTATTTGCAGTAGGCTGTTTATTTATAAATCCTTTAGTTACCTTTTGCGACCTAGAATTGGTAGCGTGTTGGTTCCTGCAAGAAGAGAAAAAGAGCAGGTCTCTACAGCGCCTTCCAAAAACATTCGAACTTTCATACACAGGGTGTCGTTTATCACTGGTGTTAATCACTTTAGTGGACCAATGAGGCACATCCAGTAATTTCGATCAACTTTAACGCCGGGAATGTTTGACAGGGGTAAGCAAATAAGTAAGTGAGTGAGTAAGTAAGTAATATTTTATTATCTATACAAGTAAACACCTAAGAGTTAACAAAAACTCGTACAAACGTGCACGTGTAGGAAAACTATCATGTAACTATTTAAGAACTAACATCTATTACAACAAATATCATTGTATAAAAATCTATCATTTAGAAAAGAGCTAAAATTTGACAAGATTGTTCAGAAAAACGTCACAAACTATGATGGCAAAGAATAAAATAGACTCTATTTCATTCTTTGCTATCATAGTTTGTGACGTTTTTCTGAATAATCTTGTCAAATTTTTGGGATTAGAAATAGGAATAATGATAAAAATGACCTAATTCACTACTTTCCCATTCCCATAATGCAACGGTTTTTTTTTTTTTTTTTTTTTTTTGTGTGGGGGGGGGGGGTTTGGGGCTTGTCCTTTGCATAAAAACAATCCAAGTCATTTACCCTTGGGACTATATCATGCTTCAGTGAACTGGATATCAATTGTTTTAATGCAAATAGCCCCCAACATGAACTGTATCATGGGATTTGTGCAAAAAGGCATTACAAAAACTAGTTTAAAGATTCTAAATTGAACTTAGGAAGAGCCATTTTAAACACGTTAACATTATCGGAGTTTCTACTGTATAGCGGTAGCTTATTCTACAAATTACTATTAGTCTACTGATAAATGAAATGGATCCATGCATCCACTCAGTGGTTATGAGCCGCTGTAACAGGTTACTTCCCTTAACCCTTAGATTATAACCAACATCCCTTAAATTCAGAAAATCTGCAATGTACTTTGGACCTATTGAATTAAGACATTTGTAAATCAGCACCAGAGCTCTAAAGGTTAGATTCTGACGTTTAGAGTTTGCAAGCTAAAGAAAGTTGCAATGCCGGACAAGTCACACTTTGGATATCTGGATTGGTTTGAATAACATTGGTCACAAATCAACATGTAACCTGCGAACGCAGACGTACTTCCGGCGGTCGTTTCTCTCCCCTGAAAAAGCGAAGTTTAACGAAGTTTTGTGGTGCAGGCGACAGGATCGGTGAATGGCTAAAAACCTCCAAAGCAATGGGGCTTATTATGGAGCTTTCAACGCCACACGTGGCGATTTTACTGGGTGGTTTTACTTTAAGAGTTAGAGTAGACCGCCAAACACTCGAGCGAGCGTCACCAAAACTCAAGACTTTTCTTCGCTTCCGGTGCGCTGCTTTGATCTTTAGCCAACCTCTTAACACGAAGTGAAATGTCACCATCAAACTCTCCTTTAATTTCTTCCTCAATCTCGACCACTTTACGTACGGCATTCTTGTATCGTGTCAGTCGATTGTAACATTTCATGCGTCAGATAGCCAACTTCTCGTGTTCCACATGTATCGACAAATCGACCTTCGTTGCTCGAAGTATCAAAGACGAGATATCCAAAGCACTCTTTCCAGATATATTTATCTTCTCCTTTGTAACTGAGAAATTTGTCCGACAAAGAACACAACATTCGCCACTCCAGGGAATCTTCTTTGGAGTTTCGTTCACAGTTGCCATTTCGAAGGCCACAGCTAATGATCTCGCCGGTAAACAGGCTCGCCCAAAGGGAGCGCTGAGACCACTCCAGTGTCTTTTCTCTCATGCAATATGATTGGCCCAAAAGAAAACAAAAGTAGTTACGTCACAGAAATCGTTTTGCAGCTCGGTTTCGCAGACGCTACTTTTCGGGGGAGAGAAACGACTAGGCTAATCAACATGCAGCAGAAAAACTAAAAGCGAGAAGTGGATTCTCGTCTGTTAAATACGCTTTGGAACTGATAAGCGCCAGCAAGCGCTCCGTTCTCTATCAAACATGAGCTTCCATAGAATATCACTTGTCAATTACTATAGCGACTTTCTGTACCTGGTGGGTTTAATAAAAGGAAAACTGGATCGCAAACTAGTTGCTTCAGTTTTTAATGTATTCGTCCCTGAGTCAGAGCGGATCAGATCGCTTGCTAATTCTCATTTCACTACCTAAGGAGATTCAGGGACGAGAATCCACTGTTCCCAGGGTATAGAAACAATGGTCCCAAACCCTAACTACATCATAGCTGCATCCTGTACAGACGGTTACACATAGCTATGTGGTATCTGTGTAGATGACAGAAGCTTACCTTGTGGAATTCATGGGAGATCTGTTTGTTCTTGAATTTATGGGTGAACCATCTGCTCTAATAACACAACCAAGTGGATCAGCCTGTGTTTATAGCACGAACATTTTCTTTTAAATGGGATATGCCACGTTATTTTAGTAGTTTAGGGTGTTTAGGGAAAATCCTTAGTTAATCACTAGTTTAAAACTCGAAAACGTTAATGTGGAATTCCTTTACTGATAAAATTATCGTTACACCACAAACAAAGTGCTTCTGAGCAAAAACGGCCTTTATACAGGCGATTTGCCATAAACTTGAAAATCGTCGGGTCACCGACTATTTTCAAGATTACCCAAATGCAATCCGTTTCAATCTTGTTCACTTGTGTCCATCCATGCTTCTTTTTTCTTTTGCTGTATTTCTTTTGTGTTGTTCAACAATTTAACGCGATTATTGCAATGTTTCACTCTACTTTTTGGGCATTTTGGGTGTCATGAAATCGCATAATTTTGAGTGACATAGCCCTTTACGGTAAATGAGATTTTCGAGCGGACGTTTCGAGAGTTAGCCATTCGTTAGCTCGTAAATTTACCTTCCTTCTCAACTCGTTTACAAAACCAAATTTTCGTGTTCGCGTAGGAATTTGCAGATTAATTCTCATTCGTTGCCCCTAAATGTTCTGCGCGGAAGCTAGAAAACGCGCCAATCTCGACCCCAGAGCCCTTCCCTTGACTGACCTAGCGAGAGAAGAGCTCTGGGGAACCCCGAAACAAAGTGTCTTCTCATTGGTTTTCGTGAAGAACAATCAAAAGCGTCTCTAATTGGTGCATTCATGTTAGGGCGAGGAGTGAGCAGGCGCCGTAAGGTTCCAATAACCAGTTTTTGGCTATAAGAGCCCTACGGCGCATTTTCTCCTAGATAGAGTTTCCCAGAGCCTTATCGATCCAAGGTTCTGGTGACGAGAATGGAAAACGCGCATTCTATAGAAGACATGCGCAGTAGTCAAAGAATTCAGAGACTCGGAGACTCGTGGAAGCTAGGCTGGCTTTTCTGGCTTGACTTTAATTGCAGCAATGCACCATTTCGACAAATCCAGTCCTAGCAGTGTAGCAGAACACTAATTGAACACGTAGCTTCCTTTCGCTCGGTAGAGCATCCGAACTTGTGATCACAAGATCGTAGGTTCCACTCTTGAAGCACTTGGATTCTTTCCCAGGATCCCCGAGTCCCCGAATAAACATCGGAAATAAACCTGGGGCACCCAACGTCAATTTTCGGAAAATATCTGTTCGGAAGACGATTTGAGATCTAGAATTTTCGGAACAATTGTTGTAAAATTTCTTGCTTGCCTACCTGTCCTAGGATTTTCGAACAACTAAAAAATGGTATAATTGCCCATTTTGAACGGATTTATACCCTAAAAAGGTCACCTAGAATTTTCGGGAGCCTTTTTTCTGGCTGAAATTTTCGAAAAGGAAAGTTTTGATCCCTATAATTTTCGGATCACTAGACTTTCAGCTAGGAAATCCAAACAGATAAAAAATTTTTAGGGGATTAAAATATGCCAATATCTACCGTTTAAATACCAAAATACGCTTAACAATGCTATGTTTAAGTGGTTTTGAACTATATTCTCGTTGGGTGCCCCTGATAAAATACATGTTTTCATTTTAAGTGTAGTTTAAAGAGTAACAGACTTACTGGTGATGCCGATGTTGACCCATCTCATCCAATGGGAAATCGTTTACACTGGGACGTTTATCCACCTTTTGAAAATAGAAATGGAAATGTTTTCACTAATAGAAACAGTGGTCAAGTCTTAATTAGGAAAAGTGAGACGTTAAAATTCTCCCACTGAATTCCGTCAGAGAAATTCCTGGAGAGAAAAACGCGACGCAGAGAAGAGTTGGCGCAGTAGTAGACTACATTCATTCCACTGATCAGTCTCGGGTTCGATTTCCGGATTGAACAACATGGGCGTTGAGGGTGTTGGTTCTTCGCTCTCCTCTGCGATTATTTTCCACGTACCCTTCAATAAGCACTCAATGACTGGCCCCACGGGAAACAGTGAGTTTTGTGCCGAGGGGAAACAAAATTCACTGTTTCCCGTGGGGCCAGTCACTAAGTGTTTTGTTACACTTCCCAACTCAAAATAGAACGATACGCGGATTTTTACACGGAATTTGCCGCTGTTTCAAAGGTGCATGACCTGATCACGTGCGAGTCGAAAGTTCAAGTCGTTGTTTCCCTAGGAAGTTAACGAGTTTTGTCTGCCTTAGGGAGTTAGTGAGGTTGATCCCTGACACGTGACACGTTCTCCTCTCATCGGAAAACGGATTGGAGTTGGGAGGTATAACAATAGTACTTGAACGCCTCTTTCCGAACACGTGGTTTACGATCGATTTCTAGAGACACAGAGGGCAATAATAATGAAATGTACAAATGTTGTGTGCAGACTATCTATCTACATACTTTTTACTAAACAGGGCCATGGCATAGTTGAATTAATTAGGCGAAGGAAACATTCTGAGCACCAAAGGTGCGAGCTTCTACATGTATTTTCTTCTCTTCTTCTGTTTTTTGGTTATAGACTTTACTGTACGTATAATTTCCTGCCTTCCAAGAGTAGATTTCAGCGATTTCTAAGTGACTGAAATTATTGATCAGAAGCGTTTAATAGCGTATTTGGTTAAATAATTATTATTGTTTAACTTCTCTTTATCGAAGAGCTCTGTAAAGAAGCAAATAAATTCTTCAGTCTGTCAGCTCAACATCGTTACCAAGAATGACGAGACCAGTGAAAAGTGAGTATGGCTGATGACCAGAGGTGTCTTTCAAATATATTGGGGAGTCTGTCCCCTTCCCTCCCCTCCCCTCCCCTCCCCTCCCCCTCCCACCCAAACTCCCCCCCCCCTTTGCTATGGCCCTGCTATGTCACAACTTAGAAGCTTTCCTTACATTATTATCCAGTCTCTCCTGTTTTTTAGACTGTTTATGATCTTCTTCTTTGCTCTGTCCTTCCTCGTCACCAAATAAACTTCCAACGTGTTTGCTGGTCAAACTATTGCTCAGCCTTCCTGTGCTGTGCCGAGTCCTCTGATCTCTTTTGACAGCCAGACCAGAGCTGACAACAGGCCCGCCCATACTGCTATTAAGTCTTTTCTTGCTCTTTGCTTTTGCAGCCTGATCACTAAATAACAAAGATGTGCCTCCATCCGATTGTACAATACTTCCCACGTCTGACGAGTCCAGAAATCCCTTATTAGTTTCCTCTCTCTGTTTATGATCCGGCAATCTTGAGTCTCTACTAGAAAGTTTAGTGCTTGTTTTAGAAGGAGAGACACTGTTTGCAGGCTTCTCTGGCCTTTTTAAGAGTTGGTCAGGGTCTCTTCCGTCATCTTGTTTGTCTGAGTGAGTATCAAGTTCATTGTTTGATGGTTGTGCAGTTGTCTTTATTCTGCTCTCCTTTCTGCTGTCTCTGAAATGAACATAAAAATGTAAAAAAGACTGGGAGCAGAGTGGTGCAGTAGTGAGAGCACACGCCTCCCACCAATGTGGCCCGGGTTCGCTTTCCAGACTCTATGCCATATGTGGGTTGAGTTTGTTTTTTCTTTACTCTGCTTTGAGAGGTTTTTCTCTGGGTTCTCTGGTTTTCCCCTGTCCTCAAAACAAACCTATGATTTTGATTTGATTTGATAGCAATTGGTCCCTCAATGCTAAATACACTTGACATTTCAATAATGCTGTTGTGGTGAGAGCAAATTATCCTATTTTGAGTAGAGGCGATTGGAGCTATCTCCAATCTGGACCCAAGTGATCCCCATCCCTAACCAGGATGTGGGGGGGGGGGGGGGGGAAGATACAACATACAGTAGTGACAATTTCAACTTGCCATGTTGTCATAATTAACATGTCATGACAACACAT
>NC_090873.1:34494418-34504418 GCF_036669935.1 Montipora foliosa
AGAAACGCTAATTGGATTCTACGACTTTTAGAGCATCAGGCATATTCTTTTACGAGAGATTATCTCGCTAAAACTAATTTTAAAAGCAGCAAAAGTGAGCTCACCATGAAAATTTCCGTATCTTTCTTTACAATGTATGACTCACGGGGAGCACCAATATGGCGGAGCCTCATTTTCAAGTATCTGTCAAAAGCTCGTGACGTCACGTGAAAACGCTCTATATGCATGCAGGAGTTTTACAAAGCAAATTAACAAATTGATGTCAGTTTTTCATGCGTCTGTCCTGTTATTGATCATGAATTTCGTCATAACATTGTCAAAGTAGCTGGGGATTCACGAGGCGATAGCCGAGCGGATCCGCAGACTACTTTGACAATTTTATGACGAAATTCATTGTCAATAACAGGACAGACGCAAGAAAAACTGACATCAATTCGTTTTTTACAATAACAAAAAGGCGGAGGGGTCAAAAGTAAGTCAAAACACGAGAAGAACGCGAGTCAAAAGTGCGAGAAACTTCAATTTTATCCAATCTGACGAGACCAATATCGCGTCATTATCGCATAAATTAAAAATGTATGTGTCTGTCCGCTTATTGACAGTAAAAATTAGCCAATGAGCGCACAAGAATTTTGCAGTCATTGTAAAAAGAGAGGTAAAATAAACGCCTGGAAATCAAGTTTAATGATATTTTGGACTGGTTGACTGAGATTTCAGTATGAAGCGATATCACCAAGTCTAATATTCACTGATATACCTGAAGATCCCGCTTGAGTCCTCCTTGGTAAAATGACAGATCCAAACAGACAATATAGCAGTCAGGTTTTCAGGTTTGAGGAAGTCATCCACGTTTTATTTTCGCTGGTCAACTTTTCTTTAAATTGTCATTTTCCGGTGGAAGCTTCGGTTTTTGTATACTTTTATATGTCTTCTCAAGTCTAGACATGTGTCTAGTTTCATCCCCCTCGAGCTCGAAAGCGTACTTGAGCAGATCAAAACACACCCAAACAGCGGCAATTGTTGCTATGTGCATCGAGCAAAATCCTAAAGGTTTGGTCGGCTTATTCTAAACCCTTCCCCTTGTGAAAGCGAACAAATACGTTTGCTGAAGTACCAAAGACGGCTGTCGCAGAAGTAAGAAAGTGAAAAAGGAAAGAAGGTACGCCAGTCGAATATTCAAGGTTTTTGTCTTTGGATGATTTTTGCTGCCTAGTTTGATTGACCACAGGATCTACAAGTATTAAGTGACTTTCAAGTCACAGAAACTTTCAAGTTTCTGTCACATTTATGGCGGACTTGGCCTACTACCTATTGAACCACAAGACCATTTACCGTAGTTCATCTTACACTTGAATTTCTTGGAGCAGAAAGGTCACACAACATTGACAAAGTGATCGAGGAACGAAGAACTGGTTAAGGTAGAACGTTTGTTGACTATTGCAACATCATAAAACGTTATATCCAAGATGGCGCTCTTTAAGTCACGAAAGAGTGAACTTCAAAGTGCTCTTGTCACATTTTAACAGGGAACTGAACAAAACGGCAATTATTTTCCAATTCCTGGGGAAAATTTAGAGAAACTTTTTCTAGACTGTACTTTCCCTTTAAAGTAACGCACTGTTTGGATTAAAGTCACGAAACGCGCTAAGGACGGAATCTGCGTGACTTCGGCCAATTAGTTCAGTTTTCTCCATGACCGCTATAACATGAGAACACTGGGGACGCATTTTTACTGGGTTACCCTCCATCTGAACGGAATATATTAACAAATTCCAGCGAGAAGATGACTTGTTTACTACTCTGCCTATTGTTAGTTTCAAATTTCAGGCACCTTCTTGCCGGTATTTGAGATGATTAAAAACTGAACTACGGACGGATATCACATTTCCAGCATTTTAATTGGCTCGCCGATACCGGCTATCAGTTCATATACCTGCTGTACCTAATATGGTCAAGAAACGCGTCAGCAATAAAGCGAGCTGAAAAGAGTTTTGCAGCTCTGAGAAAAAATGGCCGACAAAAGGCAAAAAGCCTTTTTGGACCGGAATTGTCTCAGGCAGAAATCGATGCTTCAGTGGAAGAGTTGTTGATCCTGGAGTTGTTAATAAAAAAAAATTTCTACTTGGGCTTGTTGGATATAAAATGATTATAAGCAACACGGCGCTACGCGACTCGTTGGTTATCTATCACTTCATTTCCAGCGCGCCCTCATAGAACAATATATTCACTTCAGATAGAGGCTAAACCATAAAAATGTGTCCTCAGTGTTTTTATTCAGCGGTCTTAGAGAACTTCAAACTATTGTGCTCCTTCATTTCAGGAGGGAGGAAAACTCTGAATGACAAAACGTTTTAAACAACCATTTCGACTTTAAAAAATGGCTCCGTCATCCAAATGGCCAGCTATTGAACTTTAAGAGACCCGGTAGAGAGTAGAAAACTCTCTCGGGGTACACATCAGCTCCAACTTGCCCATAAAATAACCTTAAACATTAAGAGCGGATGTCTTTAAATATCGACCAGGGGTGTGGATTATCAAAATTTTGAAAAATCCCCCAAAAATTCTGTTGACTACCCAGGTACTCTATTCATGAAAATCTAAAATTTAGTTTCATCGGATAAATATTTTTGTGATACGGCGGATGTCAAGTTTGGGCGCTTCACGGCCTTCAACAGACCGCTTTTTCGAAGCCAGAAAGCAGGCTAAGAAAAGAGCTCGATTTGAATCCAACTCAAATATTATTCAACCCAAAAAGCTTCTTATCGTGCATGCCAAACGGATGTTAACACACATTTTAAGTAGCCATTTGCTCGAATTGATCGGGACTACAATAGATTATTTTACACATTTTTAAAATCTCTACCATATTTTGAAGGTTTCACGCCCGCAAAATTTTCTAGAAATTAGAAGGCCTAAAATCACTCCCGGTATCTTGTTTAATACAGCAAAAGACATTCCACATTCCAAAAGTAATCTCTAAGCTTTCAAAATATGCTTTTAAAACTTACGGAAACACGCGAAATTCAGACAGCACTTGAGTGAAATTTGGCCTTTCTGACTTGACAGGTTTGAAGTTCGGCGCGACACACAAATCTACAGTCAAACAAATTTTCAGCCAAAATATGCTTAATTTAGGCAATTGCAAGCCCCACAATGATGCATACATGCATTAACATTAGGTGAAAAAATCTACACCAATTGTCAGCCAAAAAAAGTGGTATCTAAACGGAGGCCCGTAATCTGGCTTCCAGGTCCTTGAAGTTGAACGTGCCTCGCTATTTTCTCTAGCGCAGCAAAATAAGTAAATTTATCATATGGCCCGTACGGCCCCGCAAGCGCTTTCAATGCAAAACTATTGGGAAAATGCCCGTATGAGGGCCGTACGCATTAGCGCGAGCAGGGCCGGAAAAAGCCGTACGGCCCTACTAGGAACACGTACTGCTCCATGCGATGCAATTTTAGGGGATTTCGTCGCTTTTAAACATCCAAGTAAGTAAGTAATTTGTAAATGCAAACAATATATTATATAAATTTTCTGTGCAGATTTTTGTTTTTTTTATTTTGTGCTAACTTCATCTTATTAGTGGTCTTAAATAGTGTAAAGAGCCCATATGATAAAATGCTTATTGACTGAGTTTAGGTCGGGCCGGACAGGAAAATGTTTGGCCCTCGGTCATGCGCACGGACCTCGCTGCACTCGGTCCGTACGTCATGACCTCGGGCCAAATATTTTCCCGTCCGGCCCTCCCACTCAGTCAATAAGTACACATTATCATATGGCCCGTACGGCCGCGCGCGTGCAGTGCTTTCGTTGTAAAACTATGGGAAAATCCCCGTATGAGAGCCGTACGCATTAGCGCGAGCAGGACCCGGAAAAGCCGTACGGCCCTACTAGAAACACGTACTGCTCCGTGCGATTCAATTTTAGGGGATTTCGTCGCTTTTAAACATCCAAGTTTTTTACAGCCAGAAAAACAAGCGCAACCAAGATATAAGATAAATTGTGTGTGTAAATATTTGTTACTTATTTTGTCCAAACTTCAAATTCTGAGTGCTCATAAATAGTGTAAAGAACCCATATGATAAAATGCTTATTGACTGAGTTTAGGTCGGGCCAGACAGGAAAATATTTGGCCTCGTTCTTGGCGCATGGACCTCGCTGCGCTCGGTCCGTACGCCATGACCTCGGGCCAAATATTTTCTCGGCCCGCCCTCCCACTCAGTCGATATGTACATAATCGTATTACACGTCTGGTCACTAATGTGCGACAATACAGCGTGCGAATATGGAGCGCTGGTAGGGGGTGAGTGTGGACCAAGTGCAAAATACCCGAGCTTTAAGTACGAGCGCATTGTAGAGTGCAACAGACCAATTGAGCGCCACTTCACAGGCACCCTGCAAGTGAGTTTTGCAAACTGTGGTTTGAACACCGAAGCAGAGCTGATATTAGCCAGGGCAGCTGGTAAGTGTGAGACGCTTTTTTAATCTCACGTTGAGCTGTACTTTGATGTTTTGTGCGCGCGCGTCCAGTTGCACTATTGTAGTCGTGGGTTAGTTAAAAATAAAAAAAAGTTTACCTATTTTCTCATAAGTTGATTTATCAATAAACGGGCGTCGAAAAGCATGGACGCTTTTTTGCACGCCAGAGTTAACGTATAACTTTCACGTTCTCGGTCTGATGTTTTGGTATTTTATCACGTGTTAAGGTCCAGTTATACGGGTAACAATTTACGTGCAACTTGTAGCGCAACAAAATCAGCAATTATAACGCGCCCGGCGCGCGCGCTAATAAGAGGATGTATTATCGCACATCCGCGCGGGAGTCAAAGCACTAAGGGACGGCCCAGGGGGGAAAGTGCAAGTTTTTGCTCTCGTTCTCTCTTCTTTTGTTTTTCCGGGCGTAGCGTTTGTCTTGGATTGTTTATTTTGTTTTTTTTTATAACATCAAATCTATATAACCCTTGCGCTATGGACTATCGCTTGCAAAGCAATAAGTGCCTTCCGGCCCTGCTATGTTATTATCGTCATTTTCATTTTTGTTCCACATTAAAGGTAACGATGCTGACGATGGGGTGGACATACGCGAGAAATAATATTTTTGTTGATATTTGAAAGAAGAAAAATTTCGCGGGAATCAGGACGCGGTGAAATTTGCATACGTGCGTTGAAATCTGATACGCGAGGACACAGGAATTTTATTTCTCTGACAAATGATTTTGTCATTGTAGTGTAAAATGAAGTTTATTTGGGAAAGCAACAATATTTCTTTAACTTCCTGGTTAATTCACTTTATTGCATGAAACTTACGCTTTTTGCGAATTTTGAGTGTCATGAAATTACATCATTTGCGTGACAATATATCCTTTACTCTAACACAAAAACATTCAGATAGTAACAAACTTCATATTTATTATATTAACCATTTCTTCTGCTTTTGTGCTTGTCAGCATTGTGATTTGTGATAATTCGCAAGTGTGTTTTTGTATCTCATAGATGTTCAGATTTTCAATTACATGGCCGCTCAACCTCGCGATTGTGGAAATAGTTCACCCTGAAGTCACAATAGATACGTTTCTCAGGAACCCGACAAAGAAGGCTTCCTGACTCGACAGATGAAATGTAAATATTCAGTTAAATATTACAACAAAATTAAAAAACCAAAGACGGAGGTTTGTTGGCTAAAAAGTATGTTGTTTTACTCTGAAAACGACGAACGATCACCCGAATATAACTCGAGAGTTAACTGCATGCGAAATGCGACGTTTGAATCAATAAAAGTGGACAGTTTAGAGTTAAATTCGACTTCAGTCGAATCTACGACTAAAACAGTCGAATATTCGACTTAAGTTCGACGTTTGATTCAGACGTCGCATTTCACCTGTGCCGAATATAATGCATAGATTATAGTAAATTATTAGAATTCATTTAGCAACCATAATCCATAAATGCCATGCTCAGAAGAGTCTACACAGCAATTTTAAAAATGGCGGGAGGGGAAGGAATGTGCAGTTCGTGCTTTTCAAAAACAAAATATACTTGTTTGACGTGCAGCAATTATTATTGTGTGAGGTGCTCGGTGTTTGAAAATGAAGAGGACACTCGTGGGTGGAAAGAGGGAAAATCTGTGGCATATTGTGAGACGTGCTTCAATGAAACGATGAAAAGGCGCGAGTCGAGTGAAGGCCAAGATGACGCTGTTGGCATTTTGGGTACAACCTGTCCGAGTGGAGACTGGGAATATTGAAGGCGAACGGAGTTAAATTCGACAACAACAACGTTAGCTACGCCATGCTGATGAGGCCCAAAAGGCCGAAACAGCTGTCCATGGCTGCTAATTGACCGGGTGAAATGGTTGTGCGCATGCGTGATGTGTTGGCCACACCGGGTTGGTGTTAGCGTGTCACCTCACTTTTATCTATTAAATTCGACGTTTGAATCAAATGCCGCATTTAATTGTTTTAGTCGACTAAAATAGGAGTTATATTCGGCACATGTGAAATGCGACGTTTGAACCGGGCCTAACATTCTTTCCCGAAATTCATTCAGTTGACTCAAAGTGATCACGTGCGCCTTTACTCAGGAGCGTGTTTGTTATCTTTAAACTGAATTTATTACCAAAGCTTAAAAAACTAAGAGACCTCAAAATGGAACAGGATATTACAAAATAATTAAAGGTGTGAACGTGTGAGCCAAAGGGCCCCTGCTGGCGCGACATGTGGGTGACCCTCAAATTAATGGTCTTAATGACCCCCCACTTGAAAAAATTAACTGGTACCCTGCAGTTCAATACCACCCAATTCAGTGCCTTCTGTTTTTGTGTAACACGTACCACAGGCAACCCAGTGTACGCTTTTTAGAAGAGCGTCTTGTTGTTCATAATCGCCACGTGTTGTTGGTAATCCTGTGTTCGGTTACCAAATGTGTTGTGTTATGTAACACAACCTCGACTCACGTAACGGCGTTCACACGAGAGTCTATCACGTCAAGCGGGCTGAATTTCGTTGTAGTTTGCAACTTTTACCGAAAAGAAGACAAAGAAGAACATAAGGTACAAGAAAACTTATTGTTGATCTGATTTATATATGCTAAACAGGATAGATATATGAACACTTCGGTCAGTCGAAGAACCTCAAAGCTGTCAAACCAGGAAGGTCAAATTTCACTCAAATGCTGCATGAATTTCGCGTTCCTGAGTTTTAAAACCGTATTTTGAAAGCTTAGAGATTGCTTTTTAATGTGGAATGTCTTTTGCTGTATTAAACTAGGTACCGGGAGTGATTTTAGGCCTTCGAATTTCGAGAAAATTTTGTGGGTAACGGTATGAAATCCTCAAAATTTGGTAGACATTTAAAAATGTGTAAAATAATCTAGTTGCAATTAATTCGACCAAATGGCCAATTAAAATGTGTGTTAAAGTCCCTTTAGGACGATATGAAGCTTTTTGGGTTGAATAATATTTGAATTAGATTCAAATCGAGCTCTTTCGTAGTCCAGTCTCGTGCTCCGAGACTTGACACCCCGCCGTATCGCAAAATTATTTATCCATTAATTCAAACTAAAATTTATCTTTATATTTTAATGAATAGAGTACCTAGGGTAGTCTACAGAATTTTTTTTGGGATTTTTCAAAATTCCCACTCCTGGTCGATATTTACAGACACCCGCTCTTAAATAAATATTTTGTATTTAAAAATGCTGCGAACGAACGAGAAAACTGACTGTCGACTGTCTAAACCTGCATTACTTAGTGAAGTTTAGGCCTCATTGAAATAAGTTGAGTAATTTTCTCATTTCGTCATAAAACTGAAAAAGCGAAGTTGTAGAACCAATTCTTCCTACAAGACCAGCTAGGCTAAATTGAGCATGCCTGAAAAATTTATGCTCGTAAGTCGGAAAAAATGTGAGTTTCTATCCAGAATTTACCTTTTTCTCAGAAAAAGTGAAAAACTAGAGGGGTACCCAACGAGCCATTTTTTCAAAATCCATCAAAATATATCTAGGTCATAAAATAAACCAACAAATAGCCGTTTTGGAGCAATTTCTCTACCTGCTGGGAAATTTTATCTGTTCCGCACTCCTAGCAAAAACAGACCAGAAATTCGGCGGAAGTTCCCCAGCTAGCAAGCATGAAAACAGCAATAATCATTGAATACATCGTACGTCAAAATGGAAGGGAGGGGGCGGAAGTAAAAAAAGGGCACATTGCGTCAAAATTGACTTCAAATAACCATCACAACATTATCTGACAACTTTATTTCTCTTAGCCAATCAGAATGGAGAATTTTTTCACGTACATTATTGATTGATTAATTTACACGCAAATTTAATGACATGGCTGACCGCAAGTGCTGGAATTTATTAATAGGAAGCATATTCGTGCCAGCCAATCTGTTGGTCTATTCTGCTGTGAACAGCCCCATCTCCTGGGCCACTTTGGCCCAAAATGTCTTCGGATACCCGTTCGATGTCTGTTTGTAAAGAAGTCAGAGGGTTGCCTAGGGTGGCTGGTGTAAGCAATTGGCTTCTTGACTTGGGAGTCCGTGAGGGATTTTCGAAGAGTCCCGCATCGATCATTCACAATCCCACGTAATTTAAGGAAAATCATAAGGCAACGTCAAACAACCGAAATTACGCAACACTTACACGTAAATATGAAAGGAAGATACAGAGCTTAGAAGGTAGACGTTCTGTAATGTTCTGATGCTTTATAGAGTTGCCACAGATTAGGAGTAACAAACTCTAGCAATGATATGAAACAGTGCGGCTTATTGGTGACTGTTTCAAGGACACATTCACGACGGTTACGATTTTGAAGTAGCCTCGAATCGATAGTCTACTGAGCGGATATTACTGAACCTGCGAGCAGGCGTGTTTTTTCTCAGGAAAGCCGTAAAAGCGAAAGTAGAAAGAAAAGCGCATTTATAAGCGTACTGAGAAGAAGTAAGAAGCTCTTAGTCTCTCTCTTTTCTTTCCTTTCTTTTCATCTTTTCTTTAATATTTCAAAGTAAGAAATCCGTTGACTTCATGTAATTTTCCTTCAACGGAAAAAATTATTTGGGTGGACGTTATCTAACATCAGTATATACTAAAACAGTGGATAGCGTTGAACGCGGGCACTGATTGACTCGTCAAACTCCGAATATCCTGTGCTATTTACCTCCGAGCAACTCGGGAAAAAAGGCGTCCCAATTTGCATCCGTGACAAGTGAAGAAAACATCCAAATTAATTTTTTGTGCTGTATATTATCTCCCTGTTTTAGTATATACTAAAATAACTATTCACCTCAGTGTCGGTGGCTAGCGTTGGATATTTACCGAGCCGCGAAGCGAGCCGCGGAGCGAAGCGAAGCAGCCGCAAGTTGTTGAATCAGCGATCCGTGGAACACTGCATAAGGTACAATA
The DNA here is from genome assembly GCF_036669935.1 of Montipora foliosa. Classification (NCBI taxonomy): domain Eukaryota; kingdom Metazoa; phylum Cnidaria; class Anthozoa; order Scleractinia; family Acroporidae; genus Montipora; species Montipora foliosa. Next base: position 34,503,822 of record NC_090873.1, read on the forward strand.
AGTACTCTATAATTGGCTGCTACCCAAACCGAAAGAGAAAGACGGTCATGAATTTCGACAATATAATACCAAACAAGTGACACTCTCTTTTTATAAGAACGTCCAATCTTAAGGATGAGGCTGAACGTTCTTGTTTTACAATTTGAGCCTGAAAAACGTTCTTAACAAGTTATTAAAGTTGAGTGGTATGCTATCGAAGTTCAAGTTAGACTACAAACTGAGTTATAATTCTTCAATGTATCATGCAATAAGAAAACTACATTTTTCATGTTGAAAAACGTTTCTAAGTGTTTGAGTTAATTATCCAGTTAAATTGGCCAGCTACAGAAAATACGTGTTGAGATGCCTCAAGGGAACCCATATTCTCTACTTGGCTGAAGTCACGTACAAATCTCGGTCACTCAACTGTGACGTCACAGTACTTTACGATCGGAAACCGGAGCATTTTTACCCCAGAAAAAAGGTGTTTCTCTTTGTTATCTAGTAGAACATATAAGCTTACGGTTTCCTCATCCATACCTCAGATGTGGAGAATATTGTGATGTTCCACGGGTCTGTTGCACATCTTGAATACCGCGATATGTATGATTTACGTAA
>NC_090873.1:34511918-34514418 GCF_036669935.1 Montipora foliosa
CCATGACTGAAAAACGAAAATGAAGGGCTGGGATATATTGTTTACCTGTTCTTTTAGGACTATTTTTCCTTTTCAAAAATGAGCGGAAGAGCCTTTTGTTTAAGGGGTGACGAATGGTATCTCCAGAGTCTTGGCACTCGCAAACTTTTCATCCGATCTCGAAATCTCGACAGCTTTTGCGAAGAGTCGCGAAGTCTCGTTTATATTGCATTTATTTCGGTGTGAAGTCTTGCATGTTTCGGTGTCGGTTCTCTTGGCGTTTCGGCGAGTCTCGGATTTTTCCATTCGTCACCCTTTGTTTTTTTAATGACCAACTTCCCGGGGTTAGCACTAACCAGCGTTAAATACCATGGAAACCTATTGGTTTTGTTTTCTCTTAACCAACGCGGGTTAGCGCTAACCAAGCTCCGAGAAACCGGCCCCTGAATACAAAGACTACATTTCACTTTGAATACATAGAGTAAGCATTCGTTTTGGATTAGTTTGGCCCAAAAATCGTGTGCGGCCAAAGGATTAGCCACACTGAGCCATTCCGGGCGTTAGTTCTTGCGTCACCTTCGTAGAAACAATTCTGTTTTTGAAATGCTTGTTCTTAATCCAGTTATTCTGTTGAGCTTAAACAGAAATAAGAATAGTCCATAGAAAAACAACCATTTTTTTCTTTGAGGCATGTTATGAAAAAGTCGGCGTTGCAACCAATATAGTCTTCGCACGAAACTAGTTCAAGATATAACAGTTATAAAAAGATATGGGACAGTGCTGACTCAAGGGTGCAATACTTATGTAAAGGCTCCGAGCAATGCGCACCTGGTTTGACATAATTTGTTCTTTTTCTCATTCTTACGAAAACTTGTCTTCGCTGTTTCAGCGGACATCACCACAATCATATGCAACGGGAGCAAACTCCGATTTCTTTTCGACAATGCTAAAGAATGTAAGAAGGTCAAGAGGATAATTAAAATGGATTGCGAAGCACAACCAGACGAGAAACGTGAGGCGGAATCACTAGGAATAAAATTGTTGGACATTGTGGAAGTGGAGGTTAGTGTCTTAGATGTAAGCTCAAAAATGATTTTGAATGCAGTTTGCGCGTGTTAGAAGAACACACGTGTACAATCAATGGCGCTTTTGTCAGTTGTTACGTGTGGTGGAAAAATCATATGGTACGTGTAATGATTGACCTATCAATAAATTAAAGTCTAATTAAGACGGATTCGCTTTGGAAATCAGGAAGGATTCTTGCTTTGAATGCCTTTTGCGAAGAGCGTAGCTGTCGAAGTAACGATGATGACTCTGATGACGGTGATGACGTTGAAGATGGCAACGACGATTACCATGACGATGTTGATGATAACACACCCTTCGAGCAGAGCCTCTCTAAAACTCATCAAAGGGCGAGCAATACAGCCTCTGCAAAGATCGTGTCAAGTCTTTTAAGTCGCCGCAGCCCAAGTTTCTGGGCTAGTCACTCCGGTCAAACCGGATTAGGCAGCCCGCGCATCATATTTTTGACAAGGTGAAGGTCAAAATGGAGCCTCTAGTACGAAAATCAATATGGCGTCGAGGAGTGCGATCGAGACTTGGCCTAGGTTTGAACCTGTCTTCAAGTAACGACTTGCGCATACTCGAGAAAGACTTAACACGATTTTCGCAGAGTCCTTTCTTTCTCGTTGAGTTAAGAAAGGTTCTGCTGGCTGGGTGATGATAACGAACATTACGAGGAGAACAAGAGCGATGACGTTGATTACGATATCATGACGATGACCGTGATGACGACGGTGATGACGACGATGATGTTCATGACGAGACGACGAAGACGATGACTAGTTTTTTAACTTTTAAGTAATCTTAGGAGGCCATTGCCCTTATTATAAAATGTCAATTCGTTTGTAATGAAGTAAGGGTAGAATAAAGTTGTTGTTGTTGTTTGTTCTTGCTAAGATGATGACGATGACGATTGCAAAGATGACTGATGACGTCAATGATGATAACGGTGACGACTAGGACAACGATGACGATGACAGCGAATACACATGTTCAATATACCCAATTGAGCTGACTCGTCTTAATTACGGAGTTGATCATTCGACTGAGAAAATGTATATGCACAAGAACCGGAAAGAAAGTGTTAATCGCGCTGGTGGTCTCATATGTTAAAGTGCCCCTTTCTTTGGATTTCAAAACTATGTTAACTAAACACTAAGCGACCAAAGCTTTGAGGCTTGATTTAAAAAAGGCACCTGTTTATTCGAACTGTAATTTTCCTATTTAATGGTCCGCCATTACTAACTTTAAGATCTTGAGAGAGCTGGATCGAGGAGAAAATGACGTCAAAGGCTCACTAGTCTGAGAATGCAATGCGTGTGTACGCCGCGGAATTAATAAGCAGCACAGGTGTTTTGGGTTTTCAGACTTTTAAACTCGCGATTTGCATATACAATAACCTGCATTCACTCGCTGAAATTGTAAGCTAGTGAGCCTTTGACGTCACTTTTTCCTG
>NC_090873.1:34519418-34526918 GCF_036669935.1 Montipora foliosa
CCAAGCTCTATCGAGGTTGTCGACGACAGGGTAAAATGGAAAAGGGGTGGGTTCAAGGTCGGAAACGGATGTAAGCAGCAAGTTAGAAATGGACTTTTGAGCAGCACAAATCTAATGGCCCTTGTGTTTTTTTTAGTAATTTCAAAATTTCACAAGGGGAACTCAGTTGCTTTTCTGAAAAGGTCATGAAAACCAACACAATCAAGTGAGATAACACATAAACAATAAACCTGATTACCACCCAAGTTTTAAAAGGGCTGAATTACGGTGATTGTGTATATCCACCACCCTCCCCCCCCCCTTCTTCGTTGCGCTCCTGTTCTTATTAACATAAGCCGTTCATCTTACAACTTCTCGTTTATTTCAGCAATTCTGCTTTGCCACTGCTTGTCGAATTGGGTTTTTCCGAGGTGATATTAAACTTTTGGTGGAAGACATTCAAGAGCTCAAGTAAGTTATTCTTCCCCCAACGAGGTTGAAACTACGCCAATATTTGCTAAACAAAAGGCATCATCTCGAGGCTCTGTAAAATAAACTCCAACAAATCCTTAGCCTCGAGATGATGCCTTTTGTTTAGCACTGAAGTTTAATTATCGAAAGTGGGCTATTGCGATATTCGAACCATAAAGACGAATGCAATTATGATGGATACTAAATCATTCCTTTGTCGCTGTGCTGATAAACCTGAATAGCTTCGTTTTCCAGACAAAAATTTTTTTTCAAAGTCACAGCTTCCAACGAGTAAAAGCACTTTCTTTGGCGGTCATTTTGGCATTCGGACTGTTAACCTCTCTGGCGCCTTGACCGTGTTCAGGGAATTTTTTTCTTTCAAAAATTACATCAGGTTCCCCGCTAGGAGAGGTCTCTTTCCGTATGAGTTTGCTGGGCAGAAACAGGAAGAAGTAAAAGACACTTATGCCGTGGGTAAAAAATTGGACTGTGTTGAGCATGCGCTGCGGTGACTTGGCGAGCAAACTGTGCGGGCTCACTAAACGACAGTGGGTAAAGAAAAAAGCGGGACAAAGCAGTCTATAGTAACGGCCAGCAAACATAAAAGAGAACATGCGTCGTCCAACGGTGGTCAAATGAAATCAAGTTTCAATCCAAGTCACTTGCGACGCGAACGGAAGCACAAACAACATACTTAGACGGATCAACTTTACACTAATTTATTCTTTTTCCTAAATAAATAAATACTTCTTACTAACCTCGTTTTCTCGGTCCGAACTGTAAAATTACGGACCGAGATTTTTTCCGTTTTTCGCGAAGCGAGCGGGCACACGATTTCTGCAGAGCTTCTCTTGCTCGCGCTCTGGCAAGTTTTTGAGAGGCTCTCTTCGCAGGGTGGGTGAACAGCGAATAAATGGAAAAAACCTCCACAACTTGAAAACCAACACTTCATCCCCACATGTCGTCTAGTCTAGGGATCAAACCCAGGTTACATGCTGGAAGGTCAGTATTAAATGACACGTTTTAAACTTGACGGAACATTTCATTCCACAGACCTACTATGTTTCCATCGGTTCCCCGACTGCTCACGAGAATTTATGACAAGGTAAGTTGTCTGTTGAAAGAATCGAACCAAATTTTGTTCTTCATTTTTCACAAAAAAATTCAAGGTTTGGTTCAAGGTTTTTCCTGTTCGAGGGTCAGTTTCAGCTAAGAACAGAAAGTGAAGTGTTCCATGTTTGCATCCACGTTTAGTGTTTGCTGACAACAGTTCAGAGATAAGACGATCGATATGAAAGTTCTTACATTTACACGTACAAATACAGTCCAGCCCCTTCTACGCTTAAAGCCTAGAGTCGCGGTGTTAATGCTTTTTTTTTTTTGGTTTTCCATAACTACGAATGGCGATTGGCTAAAAATTTCATTTCACATTTTCAACCAATAAAAGCCGAATTGGAACAGAACTAACTGGATTTTTTCCGCTCGCGTCTTTCCGCGCTTTGTGCCGGCTGCATGCACTTGTCTTGCAATGTGATTGGTTCATTTGAATGTACGCTTCTGTTGCATTTATGATTGGCTAAGCTGATTGCAGTGGTCAGGAGGGACATCTTAGGTGTCGACATTAGCCAATCTTCTTTAAGAATTGTTAAGCTTGATCAGGGGCTTATATTACGTTAGGAACAGTTTTCTATACCCCTACTGACTTTCTCTCCCGATCCGAAGGGAAGAAGAGAGACCCTGAAAATGAGGTTAGAGAGTCGTCCATCCAAAGACAGTTCACTGCATTATTTTGGAAATGTATTTCGTCCTTTTCGGTCAAGAGCCGAACAGATGTTTGGTGCATAAGCCGCAAATATTGACTTACACATTTTAACTTGAATTTCAGGTGTTGGCGCAAGTGTCGCAGAGTAAAGTAAAAAAGTGGTTGTTTCAAAAAGCTATGGCATCCAAACAGGCGGATCTTAAAAGGTAATTGTTTTCCGAATAGTAGGGCAAATCTGTGAGAAGAAACGCGAGGGATTCAGTTGTATCTGAGAAATACTTCCGTAGACCGTCTCAATAACAGTCAAGATGGTATCACAAATATTTACCTCGACAACGCTCAAATTATGTTTTACGGGTCGTTAAGGGTTATGAGGGTTTTACACATGTCGTTTCCAGTCTACCACACATTACCTACAAAAACTTAAGTCCCCTGATCCCAACCACCGATCTCGACATCAGTGATCCCAACCTCGAACCCAGCTCTCTCTCTATCTCTTCCTCGCTTGTTGTCTCGCTCTCGATCGCACCACACCATTTTAAGATTCTGGATTTATTCCGTAAGTGTCGTTTTCGTTTGGTATTTATTAAGATTTTGGCCGTTGGGTTTCAAAAGCTCAAGTTGAAATCTTTTGCTTCAAGGTGGGAGTTTGCATTTTTGAATTTAAAGTTCGTTTAGAAGGGTTGGGCGAAGGATAACCGTTCTTGGTAAGGGAAGCAGGGAGCGGAATTTCGCTGAGCATTGCTGGCGCATTGGTGAGAGCACTCCGGCGCTTCAGACAATTTGGCCCGGGTTCCATTCCCAGACGCGGCGTCATATGCGGATTGAGTTTGTTGGTTCTCTACTCTGGTCTGAGAGGTTTCTCCTTGGGTACTCAGGCTTTCCCCTTCCTCAAAAATCAACGTTTGACTTGATTTGCGTTAGCTTGAGTTTATTTCAATTACAATGTTCCCAAGCGAAGATTCCTACTTCATGGCCTCCTCTTTTTCATTTGTTATTTTCTTGGAAACTTTATTGATTTGTAAAGTGTTTATCTTGTGTTTATGTTTATTTATCTATTTATTTTACTTTTCATCTTTTCAGGGGAATCGTCAAAGGAGATACAATTTGGGATAAACTTGTTTTCAAGAAAGTTAGAGTGAGTACATTGCCGTTATTCACAAAGTGAAGTTTCCTTTTAAGATGTCAATCAAGTGTTATGTAATAGGTAAAAGTGCAGAATACAGTAACCTAACCCCATCTAAAGATTTTGCAAACGACGTCCCCGTGACGACTTTGATGTCCCAAACTAATTCTCGGGATAATAAACTCCATTTTTGCGCAAAAATGATGGCCTATCAAGTGAGTGAATAGGCCATTTCTGAGTTCATGTCTGCCTCCTCTTCAAAGCGAGTCTAATTGCAAAGTTTTTGTGATGATAATTAGTTCTACTTTACATATGAATGAAAGCTAATTTTAATAAGAACAACTTTGCACTTAGACTCGCTTTGAAGAGGAGACAGACATGAACTCGGAAATGGCCTATTACTATTCATAGCCTCGCTTCCATTCATTGGCCAGGTCGCATTTTTGAAACGGCCTATTTTTGCCTATGGCCGCGTCTTAAAATGTAATTGATTTTTACAGATGCTCCTTGGTGGAAATGTTCGTTTAATCTCGAGTGGAGCGGCTCCATTGTCCAGCAATGTCATGACGTTTCTCAGATGCGTCCTTGGAGAGTGTTACGTAAGTGTACTTAACTAATATCGGCTTCTTTCCTGTAAGAGCAATTTTCTTCCTTTTTTCAGCTAATCTGGCCCCCGCCTAGGCACAAGATATAAGGCTTTTTACTTGCTCGCACATAGGGTAGTATTCGGGCAGCTTTTGCAAGTACCGGAGCAGAAATTACGTAAAACAAAAAAAAACACAAAAGACAGAAAACAAAACAAATCCAAATAAAAACTTATCCCGAGTGACCAAAAACACAATGCTTTCCGGTACCTGCAGAAATACCCGGTATTCGCGACGTCTGGTTAGAATCAATTTGAAGTGAAGAACAGGAAGCGCATTGTTGTTCTCGAACCCCACTGTAATAGGGTGAGGCTTTGGTTTGGGGCCGGTTAAGTCATAACCTCGGAGGTCTGGTGTCTAGCTCGTTACCATGCTCCAGCCAGGGAAAGTCAACTTTTATTTGCCCCATTTTACTCGTTGTTTTTACATATTAATATGTATTTAACAATTATTCGCCGAAGGCGAAGTGAATATTGGTGAATATTTACCGAGACGTAGTCGAGGTAAATATTCCCTATTATTTACTGAGCCTGAGGCGAACAATTGTTTTAGTGTAATTTTCAGCGGTGAATATCAAGAAAGTGCAAAACAACGGACTAAAACAAGAGAAAAAGGCACGAAAAGTGCTTGATTGGCTTAGCATCTGCGCCTCCAAAACGTTATATTCACCGGGTAGCGCGGTGAATACAACACTAATTAACAATTATTCACCGAAGTGGAGGTGAATAGTGGTGGATATTTACCGAGCCGCGAAGCGGCGAGGTAAATATCTACCACTATTCAACGACACTGAGGTGAATAATTGTTTTAGTATATACCACACAAGTTGAATAAATAGCGGACCAAAGAGTAACTTTATTTTTGACAATATAACGCAAAAATTTCGATCAAGGGTTGCCCGAATAGCGGTAAGCGATTTTTTATTGTAAAATGTTCCGTCTCGCCTTCTTGCCGACAAATAAAACTTTTGCAGGCACTCAATGGTTAAGTTAAATTCCTCTTGTTGTTGAAACCAAGCTGAAAAACATCAGATTGTTTCATTGTTTTCATTGTGATTTTAGTGCTCCACAGGTTTCGTAAACAAGGCATTGTATTTTGATTTTTCGCCTTAGAATATGACTCAGAGGCTGGCCATTAAATACTGTTACACCCAACTTTGTTGCCATTTTTGTGTTTTTCGGTGCAGCCTCCTCGTTCATTGAAAGAATTTCCTTTTCGGAAATTGAAGCGAAGCGGGAAGCCATTTGGTTCTCTTCGGCTGCTCGGAGGTGAATAGTACTTGGATAATCACCTCCGGGCTAGCCAATCAGCGCGCGCCAAAAGCACTATTCACTTGTGTGATATATACTAAAAATTCTTATATTCACCGCTGAAAATTATACTAAATATGCATATAAACCTTTTGCACGTTGCTGATATATCCCTCTTGGAAACGTAGAGAGTAGATGGTGTAGACAGAAGCAAACCATAACGCATGGAATTCGAAACGGTGTTATAAGTGGTTTGCACGTTAAGTTATTGCCGCCATGTTGGATGACGCAAACAACAGATCTTTCATTAGCCTCTTTCGTTCGTCATCCAGCGTTTGTACCGTTCGTCATTTTTACTTGTATCTCTAGAGATTGGTTGCTAACAACCTCTTAGGCAGCTTTAGTAAGGTAGACGACAACGTGGCAAGAAAATTTCATATCGGCGCTATCTTTTCCATTTGTGTCCGCTCTGTCTTGTTCGCCTTGGAACATTTTTGCAAAGTGACCTTCAACTGGATTTTAGAGAGAACGAAAGATTGACTGATGTATGCTGACGTTGTCGTCAGAACCTCAATAAGGTAGTTTTACGTTGTTGAAATAAGCTTAGTGCTTACACATGCGCAGAACGCTTTCTTCAGTTCTATAATTTTACTTTTTGGTAGCGTTGCTATTGCCGTTGCCGTCGATGTTTCTAAAGCTCCTTATTTACGACTACGATGGTTTCAGCATCGTCCGTATCGGGGCTAGGCATTTTTTTTACATGATTACAAAGGCAAGAGTTTCGCCTGAGTTGTTTCGCCCTCCCTTAAAGAAGGTCCGGCTGGGGAATGGAACCCACGACCATCCATCTCTCAACGTTTATTGCGCGTGATATTGATTAAACAATAACTTTATGTACTGTTTTCACTGTGCTTAATGAACGAAATGGTTTCTGTTCAGGTGATTGAGGGATATGGCCAAACTGAAACTGTCGCTACGGGTACCATTACGATGATATCAGACTTAACAGCAGGTGTGTTCGTGTGCGCCTTTCGTGTGTTTTCTTTCTTTTTTTTGCTTGCGTGTACAAATTTTGAAAGTAAAACAAAAAAGGGAGCTTATCAAGGGGAACATCTATCTCGGATAATTCCTTGAGTCAACCCCTTGCCCAGTAACTTATTTTTAGGAACGCTTTTTTAACGCGCCTCGCGGTTAGAGCGCTCGACTCCGGATCGAGTGGTCCGGGTTCGGGTCCTGGCCGGGGACGATGTTCTTGAGCAAGACACTTTACTCCCACGGTGCCTCTCTCTACCCAAGTGTATAAATGGGTACCGGGGAAGTTAATGCTGGGGGTAACCCTGTTATGGACTGGCATCCCATCCTGGGGGGAGTAGAAATACTCCTAGTCGCTTCATGCTACAGAAACCGGAGATAAGTGCCGGCCTGATGGGCCTTCTAGGCTCGTGGCAGACTTTACCTTTTTACCTTTTTTTCCCGCGAAAAGTATCATATTTCCCTTGACGCGAGATAGCTTTGTTTTGATTGGCCTCCCAAGGGAGGCGGCCTATAAATAAATTTACTCGGGAAAAGGTGGACTCATGGACCAAGTATGGTAGATAGAGGATAGTATGGTATATGAGCTCCTGTTTTTGTACTGATGAAGTGAGAGAAGGCAGTTCTATAAGGGTTCCTCTGTAACTTTGCGTTTCGTCCACTTAACTGGGAATTTTTTTCCGTCTTTTTTCAACTATAAGCTTATTGTAATCAGTTTTCACTCGCCGTTTCTTGTTCGGGAATATCCACACTCAATTAAACACTCGAAACGTGGACTGTGTATCGTTCTTTATTCCCAACAATGATCCACGTTCGCCCACACCTTACATACATTCCAACTAATAACAACTCTCTTTCTTGTTTCGGCATTTAAAGGTATAAGATATCTATTGTTCGCATATGATAAGTACATGTCATGATCTAATCTCCTAAAAACATCGTGCACGTTACGTTCAAAAGCAATTAACTTGTTAATTCCAAATACATCCTTATATCTTTAAAATTGAAATACACGCGATCAAAGTTTCTATCATCTTTACAATACAAATACCGGCTAAGTTTAGAGTAGAGCACGTTGTGTTGCCGGTTACGTAACGCGGTATGTTTTCCAACATTTCTCTATGTTGCAGGTCACGTGGGTCCACCCCTCGCTTGTAACTTGATCAAGTTGGCAGATGTTCCACAAAAGGAGTGTTATGCTAAAAATGGAAGAGGAGAAGTATGTAGAGTATCAAA
>NC_090873.1:34531918-34536918 GCF_036669935.1 Montipora foliosa
TATTTCAGTCATATGTCGTGGGGATCATTGTCCCTGACCAAGAAGTGCTGGAATCATGGGCGCGAGCGAAGAAGATCTCTGGAGATTTTGGGCAGCTTTGTGAAAACCCGGTAAAAATGCAAATGAGTCACGCTACAGTAAAGACCAGCGGTTACACTCAGAGCATGTGCATTGCACCATAATTAGCATCATCCGTCTCAAAGATGTTACATTTGACAATTTTAATGCTCTGGCATCTATTCATTTGACCCAGTTACGTATACGAAACCATGAAAAGTGAATATTTCAACTCCATGTTTGTTTTATACCGTAGTCTAGCTCACCATTCGCCCTTGTCACACGGCGGCCATATTGTCCCGGGAGACCAAAAAAGCTTTGTTTTACCACGCCAAGCCTCACCCTCGTGGATTCCACTGCGAGGCTTGGCGTGGAAAAACAAAGCTCTTTTGGTCTCCCGGGACAATATGGCCGCTGTGTGTCATTGATAATGTTCATTTGAGGGAAAAGATAAACCGACACTTCGTGACACTTACTCAAATCGGCTTTCATTTCATTATAATAATAGCAATTAATAATAGCAACTTTATTCATTTAATTCAACGAAAGGGAAGGATACCAGAGGTTATCCCTATCGAGGATATCCGCCCGCAACCGGATGTCATAGGCCTCTTTCGATATATTAGAATTCAGGTTGAAAGAGAGGTTTAGAGGACAAAGACAAAGGAAAGTGGATCATATGTAAATATTTTTCACATTTATTCCAACGTGGTTCTATTGTTTTTGTCCTCACTTACTCACTATCAAGCTGATTATTTGATATTCCGAAAATGGTCTATTGACTGAGACGCGATTTATATGCATTCTTATGAGGCACAGGGTCACAGGGTAAGTACAGGGTCACAGTGTGGGCCTGAAAACCTCCAGTTTATCGCAAATGGATCAGTGGAATGAAGGGCAGGCATAAAAACAAACGCATCTCCGTATATCTTGCAGGTTGTAAAAAAGGAAATTCTCGACGACATCATTCAGAAAGGGAAAGAGGCTGAACTTAATTCATTTGAACAGGTGTGTGCTAATCACTGCGTAAGATCTCAACTGGTTCAGTCACAAAATCGGTACCATTTTTTATATTGGATAGCCTTCATTAAAAGCAGCTGAACTAAATGGCCAGCGGTTGGGTGGAGAGCCCCTCTTGACCTGCGAACACAACCTGTTATCGAACCTTCTTTGTTGAGAAACGTGAAATTTAGTGGAATGTAGCCTAAAATTTCTCAAGAGTAAGTAAGGAGTGAAGAAACAATAAATATTTCAACGGAAGAAGACCTCCACGCCACGCAAATTAAAAGCCGAGATCACTTATTTCGAGTACTTTGTTCGCTTTATCAAATGATTTTATCGACTATTAGGCCATTTTCGAGTTCGTGTGTGCCTCCTCTTTAAAGCGAGTCTAAGTGCGAAGTTTTTGTGATGGTAATTAGTTCTACTTTACATATGAATGAAAACTGATTTTCATAAGAAAAAGTTCGCACTTAGACTCGCTTTGAAGAGGAGGCAGACATGAACTCGGAAATGGCCTATTGCTATTAGACTTTAGTACTACAATTATATGTTACCAATTCACTCGCTCACTTGCGAAAAAAACAATCCTTTTTTTCTCAATATATCAGCCTTCCAGTTATCCGTCTTTAACATGTTAGATTTTTTTTTTTGCAGGTAAAAGCCATCAGTCTCCACAAGGACCTCTTTTCGGTCGAAAATGGCTTTCTCACTCCAACTTTTAAAACGAAACGTCCCTTCGTTCAAAAGTTCTTCGAGAAGAAATTTCAAGAACTTTATAAAGAGGTTGATAAGCGTGCGTAGTGCACATGTTCAAGGATATGGAGTTCTTAATTTACATTCTTATTGGACACCTTAAGATCGACGTTTACCGCGGACCGCAAGCCGCGGTTTCAGGTTTGCCGTTTGCCGTTTGCGGTATGCCTCCAACGTGTATTAAGAATCGCGTGATAATGACGCGTGGTAACATGTTGGATTTCAACGTTGTGCAACAGTTGTCGTTCAAACCTTGTAAAAACAAAACAGTTGTCTTGTTAATATTAAAATTCATATGAAATGAAAGAAATAGGTTTTTTCTGTATATCATCAGTGCCAGGCATACGTGGGATCCCAAAATATTCATGCAAATAAAAGTTGAGGTAAATGACTTACGCGAAAACCTACCTCTTGCCGTCGAAAACGTGGAGAATTTTCCGTAAACGCGAGATTGAAGTCTGGTCACGTGACCTGTAGAGGTTTGCGGTCCGCGGTAAACGTCGATCTTAAGGTGTCTATTGTTCCGCATTGTTAACTACTTATAAACCGAGCGTAAGGTCTTTACGGGAAAATGTAAACCTGAGGCCTTGCCGTATTGAGCGATCTATAGCGGGGTCGAAACACTAACGCCAATCAAAGTTTGAGATTTTCCCGCAAAGCCCGAACCCTGTAGTTTAATAAGTTGTATACAGGAGCCCTTGCCTTGGAGCGTAAAACTTCGTGGTATGTGTGGAACGGTGTTTTTACAAACCGAAATATTTTTAGATTGATTTTCCCACGAAACCAGACCTATTCAGTAATCAGAAGTGCAGGTTGTTTTCACTCACGTAATCAGTAACCTTGTTTTTCCACCAAAACAAAAAAAAAAAACGTATGATAATAGACCTCAATTCCCGGAGGTTAGTTGGCTAAATCAATATGGCCGCCGCGATGTCACGTAAAAATACTCTATTGCCCGAGAAATTATGGCCCGTGTGATTGAGAATGGTTACTTGTGCAAGTCAAATATCTTATCTAGAACTACTCTAAAACAGATTGATCTGTGGAAATGCCATTACGTAGACCTGGTGCTGGAGTTGTAGACTCCTGGTTGTTGATTATATGGCTTTAAAGTTGATTCAATTGAAAGTGATCACTTATCAGTTCATTCATGGTTTGAAACCGCATGTCAGGTGAACTAACGAGTATTCCGTAAAAACCGTTTATTTTTGAGACAAATGATAAGGTAAATTTCATCGACATTCTCAAGAATCAACGACCAAGAAAAAAAGTGAAACTCGACCGAAGTTTCACCGTGGGTGCCACGAAAATATTAATTCCTCGGAACCATATCAGAGAAGTGCCTATTTGTCTTTGAAATTACTATAGTTTGTCTCTAATTTGCATGATTAGGATAATGCCCGATCACTTAGCAAATAAGAGAAATCGTTACAATCGGCAATAAGCATTCGCTCCATATGATAAAATATGACTATTTCTATTTCAAATGAGTGTAGCAAAACAATACCCAATCACATTTAATAACATACCTAGATACATAGATCAATGTCTTTTGTATAACCCGTAATAAAATTTATTCACCTCGTTTAGGATATAGTATTATTCTCACTGCCGGCCATCATGTACATGTACTCCCCTGAGATTTAAGTTGAAAATTTCCTGCGTACATCTGTATTTCTAAAGGAGGTTTATTACTCTCTTTGGCTTTCAACGGGCGTTCGACCCTCCTACCTCCCTGCAGCGATGGCCAGCATGTTGCCATGGCTTCTACTCCTTCCGCCTCTGGGCTTGCCTCCTCCCATAACTTAGTTCTGCCCGGGGCGTTTGGGAGTGAGGGCTCCCAGTGATAATTTATTGCAAACTCGCTACAGACCAGCTGGCTCCTATGGTGGAGCCATGTACGGACATGGGTTAAAGTCCTCTTCAAGCTTGGATTTTTTCACGCTTATAGTTGCTCTCAAACGTGATAACCATTTTTGGAGTAATTACAACCACATTTCAAAATATCTTTTTCATCTATTTCCTAAAGAACAACAAAGTACCTCCGAGTTCTTAACCTTTGTCAAGCACAATGAAGTCAATCACGCTGGGGCGAATCATGCCAGCTGGTTTCAAAGGCGGGAAGTTTTCCCAAGTATCAATTTCGCATCAGTCAATCACGGGGTAAAAGTCTCGTTAAACTCAGGATTTTTTCAGGCTTCCTTACAAGTTATTCACTACGATCAATTCAGGTTATTCATTCTTGAGAGCGGCTCCTGGAAATTTTACTTCCAGCGGAAAAATCTGAAGTACCTACCCAAATTTCGCGACAAGCATACATGAAGTACCTACCCGAATTTCGTGACAAGCATACATGAAGTACCTACCCAAATTTCGTGACCGGCATACATGAAGTACCTACCCAAATTTCGTGACGGGCATACATGAAGTGCCTACCCAAATTTCGTGACCGGCATACATGAAGTACCTACCCAAATTTCGTGACCGGCATACATGAAGTACCTACCCAAATTTCGTGACCGGCATACATGAGGTACCTACCCAAATTTCGTGACGGGCATACATGAAGTGCCTACCCAAATTTCGTGACAAGCATACATGAAGTACCTACCCAAATTTCGTGACCGGCATACATGAAGTACTTACCCAAATTTCGTGACCGGCATACATGAGGTACCTACCCAAATTTCGTGACGGGCATACATGAAGTGCCTACCCAAATTTCGTGACAAGCATACATGAAGTACCTACCCAAATTTCGTGACCGGCATACATGAAGTACCTACCCAAATTTCGTGACCGGCTTACATGAAGTACCTACCCAAATTTCGTGACCGACTTACATGAAGTAACTACCCAAATTTCAGTGGTTGGATTGAAAATTGTCTTGTTTATTATACCTGTGCTTCCCTACTATGCCTTTTCATGATATTGAAAGAACTAGTTGAAATATTCCTTGTGGCTCTGATGAGCTCTAAATTAAAGACTTATTTTCTTTGTAAGTTACACTAGGGGATGGGGAAGAAGTTCAGTTCAGCATTGTATCCAGTAAAAACTAGCTCACTACCTGCAGCCGCATTAGAGAGTTAACCAGCTGAACTTTTAAATTATCTGGGTAAGAAGCTCCCTACACTTAACTGGGTTAATAAATCAGCAGGGTTAATTTTTATTAGCGGCCGGACTTGCAG
>NC_090873.1:34544418-34551918 GCF_036669935.1 Montipora foliosa
GATAATACGTGCGCTTGAGTGTTTTTCGCATTTGTAGGGATTAGGACAGGAGTACTTAAGATAACGTTCCCTTAATTTCCTTCCCCCAAGTTTGGAAGACTGTTACTGTACTAAATCAAATCAAGATCGAACGTTAACGTTACTTTTATAGTGTTGCTCGATATTTTTTTCTGTGTCCCTTATCTCTTTTTATTTTTGATTTGTTCTCAATATGAGCAGGCCCTTTTAATTTGCGTTAGTTAAATCTTATGCGTATGTTGAACCCGTGGCCCTAACGCCCGCCCCATTTAGTTGATCTTGAGCACTGATAAGTTTGACGAAACATTCTCTATACGAAAGCGCTCCATTCTGAGTTATCAAACCTTTGAAATTAAATCCAGTTCCTTGGAAGAACCTAACACTTTACTTGGCAATAACCTGCCTGAATGTAGTTTTAACTGAGAAAAAAATAGAATTATAGAATTTACAAAATAAATTGATTCCTATTTTAATGGTGTTGTACATTAGTACTAGTCTATACCGTGTATTTCATAAACCTTATTTGAATTCAGATTTACAGAGAAGCGTCAACTATACTGTATGCTAGTATTTTTCTTTACCTTGTCCATGGCCCAAATTTGCACTTAATTCATGTTTAAAAATGACAGTTTTGCATATAAAATGCCTGACGGAAAATAATCATGCTTATAGTTTACATTTTAAACAATAGAATCGGTGGCAAGATTTCCGCACAGGTCTCTACTTTATTATGCATACACTCCTTTGTTTCAAGAAAACAATAGCGATAACAGTAAACGTCCTTTGGGACTGTGGCACTTTGTTCTTTCTTTTTAGAGTTTTTTTTTTCTAAGTCTATATGGACTTAAAAAAAGCCGGTCGAACTTCTGTCGGAAATATGTAAAATCGAACAGTTTTTCCTGCAATTTCGGCACTTTTCCTACAATTTTACCGTTTTGTCAGTTTTAGAATAAGCGCAAGAAGTGGAGTTTCAAGCAATTGTTGTAATAGGGTTCAGATTCGCAAACATAACAAACAAACCAAATAAAAGTACTGTCATAAGAAATGTAATGGCTACCTGCTCTTTTTATTGTGCAATTGTTCTTCCTGTCTGCTTAAAAATTCACCGAGACACTGCAAAGTGTATATTTTCTTCCTTTCCTGTATTTAGGATCACGAACGGTGCATTTAGAGGGATTTTGCGATTTATCGCTCTTTGTAGAGATCGGCAAATGCTCAATGGTACTTCCAAGTAAATAGCTTTGGTAGAGATCCTTGGATGTTCCCGTACGAGGTATACCTCGTTTCACTCCTCATCATGTCTTTTCAATGCCCTGCTGTGGGCTCGTTTGTCTGGGTCGATGAAGTTTAGGCGATGGTTAACTGCGGTGAGATGATGTTAGCCCTTGTCTTGTAGGCAGTTGTAAGCATTCCGGCTGCAGGTCGCTGCGGCTAATATTTTTTCAAGGAAAGTTTACGGTCAGAAAATTAATGTGTTCTGGCGGATTGAAGGCTATCCATTGCAGTTTTTTCTTGAGCATTGCGAAACAGATCCATCTCTCGATGCGGCACTTTGTCTTTACCAACTGACTGCATTTTCTCACAGGTTTTGGACACGGAAGACAAAAGCAAATTGTTTTCTTTGCACCACTCTATGCACAACTCTGGAAAGGCTATAAATTAAAGCAGGGACAATTTCCAAATGATCAAATCTCCCATTGCTGTGACCCTTTTACTTCGGTAGCCATCTTGATTATTATGAAGACACAAGTTTGCTTCAAAAGAAGGGAAATATGAAACGATGTTAATTGCAATGAACTCGTGCATGAAAGTTTCCCATGAAAGATGCACCAATCAGACTTTAAGCGTGGTATACTCTTCCACGCAGTGAACTTATAAGTGTGCCGCATGCACGGGGCATGAAGGAAAAGCAGGTCACAGTTCACAGCAATACTGGAAAACCTAAAACTATCACAGGGACTAACCTTAAGCCTAAACAGTGCCTTTAGTCATAATTAGGGTTACGGTTAGCATTATTAAAGGGATGGGTTGTTTCAAGAGTAGTAAAGCAGGGATCTCTTAATGGTAACCTACAAGTGTAAGTTCGATTGTAGGTGCTCAGCACGGCACGTGTATGTAATTACGTATCATTGTTATGTAAATAGTCAGCCAGAATTCAAAATAAATATCATTTTCAAGGTGTGAATTAGAAACTTGACACATTAGCTCAGTGGTAAAGAACAGGGACAAGTAATCCAGAGGTTTGCAGTGGGTCGGAGTTCAAGGCAAGCTGCGAGTGACATATCATGGGATAAAATGGCAGAAAAAACCGAGCGGGATCTGGAAATAAGAACAAGACGAAGGGATAGAAAGGGGAAAGCTGGGACAAAAACGAGTAACGGTGTGGGTGATGAAGGGAAAGAAGAGAGAGAGGGAGGGAGAGAAAAAATGAGATCCGTTTTTATTCATCCCGTAAGTACAAATTACCCATGTATATATTTGGTTCTCTTGGGTATACATATTGTTCTACAAAACAATAGAGCGAATGAATAATTAATTTATTCTGCATGCATAATGAAGTAGGGACCTGTACGGAAATTATTCAGAATCTGTATGTACCATGCCATTGTCCTTTTGTAAACTTTGCCCCGTTTACAAGGGATTACAACTTAATGAACTCTCTCTCAATCAGAAACTCTACTGAGTTTATAACTAAGTGTTTAATGGGGTTGTCCTAAAATCCGGAATCCGGAATCACAGGTCGTTGTTTTACCAATAGAGAGAGTAAAAACTATAAAACATTCATAAAAGCTAACCTTAGGCCTAATTAGGCCTAAACAAACGTTTTTAGGCCTAAGGTTAGCTTTTATGAATGTTTTATAGTTTTTACTCTCTGTATTGGTAAAACAATGACCTGTGATTTCGGATTCCGGATTCCGGCTTTTAGGACAACCCGTTTAATGAACCTCTCGTGTTCATCTCAAGGGGTGTCTAAAAAAAAGGAAACCTAGCTAAACTTATACGATTGATTTTTCACTGTATTGAATTTATGTTCTATTTACTATCAATCTCAGGATGGGGACCGTGCAAGAATGAACTCCTTAACTACAGAGCTTGTTGAACAGCTGTTTGATGATGTCAGCACAATTCATGAAGCATTTATGCGTGGAGTTAGGATATCGGGTACAGAACATGAATTTTCACGCTGCTGCCAACTGGGTTTTCAGCCAAATGTTATAGTAGCATCATTGTTGCATTTGGTCTCTCAAGGTTTTACTTAATATTTTGACAATGGAAGTTTGGTGCAATTATTAAGTTTGTAATCATACTAACCTCGGGTTTAACATTAAAGCTGCTTTAAACAACTTTTTAAAATCATAATTATACCCATCAGGGCTTGAAATTGCGACTCATTGGTCGCCAATGCAACCACAAACTGAGTGCTGGCGACTTGATTTTCAGAACTTGTTCGCCAGCTGGTGAATCACGTTTTGTCTGATAACCTAGGATAAACAGTAGACAACTTTTGTATTTGAATCTTTATATTATGAAATAATTTGTCCGAAACTGGTAGCTGGAACAGCACTCACCTTTCTTTCCCAACTAAAATAATGTATAAATACTACATGAAAATCGGTTTCTCACATTGATAATCAATAGCACAAAATGTACTTCGATACTTTGGTCACCGCGTTTACTAGGCGCCATACTGTTTCAGCGGCTTCATGGGCAATTTCAAGCCCTGTTCACACAATTTGCAAAGAGTGGCTGAATGGCATTGAACTTACCATGAAATGTTGAAGTGCTGATCATGAGGGTTAAACAAATTTAAAAGTCAACCAGACTTTTGAGTAGGTGTTATCATTTCCAATAATTTTCATTCAAATGTTACACAATAAACAACACTTAACACAAACATGTAAGTATCAGAGGGTATGCTACGTACTCCTCTCCTGTAACGATTTGTTGTGTTCAGTTGTATCCAAAAAATTGACACAAAAACTTGCCTGGGTAGAGGACAAAGATATGAAGTAAATAATATTAATACTCACATAGGGTTTTCCCTTATGTGCAAATACACATCAGAGACGCGTTGTTTCGCTGAAAAACAAAATAAGGACGCAAAACCGGTTCTCTCTGATCTTGATGAGGCAGTCATGTTCTAGAGCGATAGTTTACTATATAATAATAATTAGTTTAGAACTGAGTAGATCTGCAAAAAATCTTTTTTGAGAATAAAAAATAAAGAACTCTTCTTTTGTCTGACACCTTTTTCAAAACTAAAAAGAGCCATACTCACTTTGAATGGTTCTCAAGCTTGCCTTTTGATGTTCTGATCGGGGAACCAATATGACATTAAAACGACAGATTTGGAATCACATTGCTAACCTTGGGACCCCCACTGTTCTCTCTGGAACCGTCAACCTTTGGTTGAACGAGTCTTAGGGACTCCAAAAGGAAGGTATTTAGGGAAAACCCTGCTCACACATTTTGTAGTATAATAATTATTCTTATTCTGTAGCCCTATTTTTTTCAAAGAAAACTATGGATAGTATATTTGCAATAAATAATTCGTTAATTTTGATTTACTTTTGTTTTCAGGAGATAAGCCTTGTTTGGGTTATCGCACTAGTCCAGGAGGTCCTTATGCCTGGCTAACATACAATGAGGTAACTCAATTCGAAAATATTTTCAGGGGTTGCATTTGAAACAATCACAATTCTTACTGAAATACGTACATGTATGTAACTTCTTAGCTTCTTGTCTCCCTGGCAAGAGTTTGTCTTCTGAGTGCCTTGTCAGTTTGTCTTGCAAATAAACGACTAACTAGAGGAATGGATCGAAATGCCTGACTTCCCATTGGTCAATTTTTGGTCTCACGTCATTCCAAACCTATATAAAGCATTCTGAATTAACTTTGGTCAAACTCCCACTCGCAACCACTCGAGCACAACTAAAAGCCACTGACGAAGGAAGCCAATCTTAAGTTTCTGACACTGGTCTTGCTATAACGATATTGATCTTATCAGAACTCAATGGCCAACTTTTATGATAACGAGAGCATCGCCATGCTTGCGAATATTTCCAAATTCCCCAATGGTTGCTTATCGGAAGGACAAGTCTCTGGAAGACTATCTTGTTAGAGCAAGAATTCCTTCACTTTAATTTAACAACCAGGAGTTATACTGTAGGTCAAGTGACAGCTTTACAACAACTCCAGCTCCCAACTGCTCGAGCACTACAAAAACCAATATTTGATTTGAGTTAATTTTGTTGGTGTCCCCAATTAGTACTCTTGTGCTACAGGTGTAAATCCATTAGCACTTAAATAAAGTTTTTCTTATTATAATTATTACACAAAGTGTTGTTAAATTACTGCATACTGTACTTGATCATGAACCTTGCATTTCTTCTATTTACATTATTGTACATGTAGGTAAACTAGTGTTAAATAGTTTAACTTATTTCCATATGAAAAGTTACAGCTGTATGTATTCCATCATAATTAAAATAATATTCAAAATTCCTTGACCCTTAAAATGTTTATTAATAAAGTCCTCACTATGTTGGTTTCTTTTATTTGGATTAGGTCCTTGAGAGGTCCTTTGATACTGGCTCAGGCTTGATGGAGATTGGCTGCCATGCTGGTGACATTGGACACACATTTGTTGGTGTTTACGCTCCAAACAGAATTGAAGTTAGTACACATACATGACTGTATGACCTCTATCAAAATTGGGCGAGATTATGGCATATACATGTACAGTGTACATGTACATAAATATCTATCTGCAGATGTTTGCCACTTACACCGTAGGCCAAGCCTACAGCAATAACCTAGCAAAAGTATAAGGCAATACAGGATATTCAACAGTGTCCTTGTATAAAGGCGTATGTACAAAACTCTAAACAGTTTTACTTCAATTCGTCCTTGGATTCCATTACCCTGCAGTCTCAAAGAAAGTTGCAAGAGAAGTTACAGATTGTTCACTTGGTGCATTGACATTACAAATGGAGAATACTGCTGCATGTGATTCATGTTTCTTCACTTGAGTTAGTTTACAGTAGACAAACTGAGCATCAAAAGGTTCACTTCAATGGTTCTTTCACACTCTAAACCTACCAGAAACCCAAACTCGTGTATTACTATTAAGTTAATTTTGAGGAGGATTCAGGGTATAAAATTAATAATTTCATGCTGATAATGTTTTCATATCGTGAAGTTTTGCGTGTTTTTCAGGACCCATTGTAAGTGATTTGTCGGTGCTATGATAAAATTTCACGCCGTTTTAAAGCCATTTCACGGAAGTTCTGCTTGGTTTAAATAATTTTATGGTGTCTGCCGTGAAATTGGCATCGTGAAATTTACCTTTTGGTGTGAAGGGTACGAATTTCTGTCCCTGTAAGTAGCATTTAACTCAAACAATATTGCTTTCATATTCTCTATTTTTCTGGGAGAAAAAACATTACAGTGTACATGTACTTCAGTATAGTTCTAGTGAATTTACCGTTAACTTTCGGACAACCAAAATCTGACCGCTACTCGTCCAATGGACAAGTGGAATGAAAAAAACGTTTTTTGCCCCCAAATATCACAATTTTTTCTAAATATTTTTTCTAAATAATTATATTTGTGTCCTTACATGTACATGTATTTAATAGGCCTAGTGCCAGTACATGGTACTTCAAAGAGAACATGCTCCACTCCTACATGTACTTGTAAACCAAATTGTCTAATAATTATTAATACTGCGATATGGTTATTAGTGGAAGTTCCTTCCCCTCAACAGCTGGTAGCAAGATCTGCCAGCATTTTATGCTGCCTTACTTTTACTTTCACCGCCACTAATTTTAATTTGTCTCCATTGAAGTTGACTCTGTCAAAAATTTAATGCTTGTGTAACTATTGTTATTTCAGTGGGTACTTGTTGAGCAAGCATGCAACCTTTACTCTCTGTCAATAATACCTTTGTATGATACTCTTGGTCCAGAGGCTTGTGTTTACATCATAAACCAAGGTAAGATTGGCAGTATAAGTACAGTTTTTATTGCGAATAGATCGGTGTTCTTTAATTGTGGTATTAGGAATAGTCAAGGTCTAGGCAGGTGGAATCAACATCATTATACCAACTCCACTTGCCTCTATGTTGATTATTTCAGGCAATTATTACGAAAACTTTCTCTTCCATTGTCAAACATTGTTTTAGGGAAATGAAGCAACAAAAATTCTATGAAAGAGTGAAGTGATCCTTGCACTTTCGTATACAATTTAAGCAGTTGTATGTTATAATAGTCACCTGAAAAATTCAGCTGGCTCCAACAGGATCAAACACATGACCTCTGCAATGCTAGCTGGTGCAGTTAATGCTCTACCAACTGAGCTATGAAGCCACACAGCTGGGCATTGATCAATTTGTTAGGTTCATGTACAGTACATGTGTTCCTGCGAAGGGACTTGATGACTTGAAAATAAATGCATGTTTATTTGAAGTGTGACTACAG
>NC_090873.1:34561918-34566918 GCF_036669935.1 Montipora foliosa
TAGTTCGTATGAGGTATATCCCATAATAGGGGAATGTGTGATCGAGAATAAATTATATGTAATTTCATATCATTTTACTTTCACTTAGAATTACGTAACTGCAGTTCACTGCTAAAGTTGCATCATTACTGCAATTTTCATAATTCTGCGGAATAGGACACAGAGGAAAGTGGATGATATACTAATATCTTTCACATTCATTGCAACTTGTTTCTATTGTTGTTGTCCTCACTGCTTCACTATCAAGCTGAATATTAATCTTTCGAAAATGGCCTATTCATGTTCAAGCGCCATCGGCCAAACTGCGTTTTGACTTTCATTATCATTCAAACTTCGGACACCGACCACAGATGACGAAATCAATTGATGCGAGACATAACCAACCAATCAGCATCTTTGGTTCCCATGGTTCATTCGTACATTCGAACTCGACACCGATGGAAAGCGATGGAATCTGTACGAATCTTTTTACTGAAGAATTTCTAAAAACATATGATGGTGTTTGACCTGTGAACTAAACAAAATCTCCAATTCACTTTCTGGAGGAAGTCGATCTTCCCTGCCATCTTCCGAAATTTGATTGATGCGAGCCAAAACTCAGTTCAGTCGCCCCTCCCCTCAATAAAAATCGGAGAGGAACGGTCTGTGATTTACCGTCAGTAATCGTGTTCCGGAATAATTTTGCATACATTATTTAGTAATCTACGCTGACCAAAATTTGCGTGGCTCATATTTCGTTTGGAGCTAAATTCTCAAAATGGTGGTCAATGAGGTAGATTTCAAACGTGCATCGAAGAGCGTCTCCGATAGTTTTAAGATACCTTGGCTTTATAGCATAGAAGCACTCTTTAAAGGAGAGGATGTATTTGCAAGTCTTCCAACCAGGTACGGCTCTGATCTTCAAAACAGCACAGATCGTTGCCGATGAGCTGTTATTTTCCTCGGTGTGTACATTCTCAAATCTTCCATGGCATCACGTTTTGTAGATTGTACTTGAGAATGGCTAGGCTGGTTGGGATTACACTGACTGGTAAGGAATAGCGGGAGACGTTTTCGAGTGGACAATCTTAAGAATAGTGCTATATTCACCTCGTGAAGAGCGCTTTCGTTTCTTTTGCGCTGACAATTCCTACAAATGTACGTCGAATCGATTTCCACTTTACACTCCATAGATAACAATTCCGCTCGTACTTTAAAAGAAAAACCTCTTTGACAATCAAAAAGATTCTTATTCGTATTTTGTACCGTGCTCAAAGTACACACGAACGAACTCATCGTAAAATCTCTCACGTTGGTTCTCACGGTGTTGATGTGGAGAAATAAAAATAAAAGCCAATCAAAACTCGTTGTTTCAATGATGTAATGATCGATGGGTTATAACCAGTCAAATCATTTTCCACACATTCCAGGAAAAATCACGTGGTATGGAACACGATTATAAACGGTAAATCACAGACCGATTTTTTTTTTTGAGGGGAGGGATTGTCTGTACACAGGCTACTAAGCGCTTGAAGGTAAGATTCCGCCGAATTATGAAAATCGCAGTAACTGTGATCACTTATAATAAGTTATTTGATCGTAGTCATTTGGCTGAGGTAAATTGAAATAATTTGTGGTATTCTTGGAAAGCCAATGTAGAGAGCAGTCAAGTACCAGTAGCTTGAGTTTGGGCTTCTTTCCTGCGTTTTCGTCCAACTCCTGCTTGTATAATGACTTGGTGTGTGCACATGATAGCGTGAAAGCATAAACCAATTTCTTGGTGACACTCTGGTAAAAAGAAAGCAAGCATCTATTGTAATTTATTCAATAAACGTGAGGACATGGCAGCATTTTTAATGGGATGAGCGGCAAACTTGACATTAAATGATCATAACGGACGTGTCTTGTGATTGAAGGTTAACTTGTTTTCTTTTTATGTTTGTCTTAGTGTGGCCTTGATATCAGTGATTCTGACGTTCACATGTCGTACCTTCCTTTGGCGCATATGTACGAACGGCTCGCTCAGGTTAGTACGCTGTCAATGACGTATCATTATAGACTTGATACTCAGTGGTGGAGTGACCGTAAGAAATTATTTGTGCCAGCTTAATTTTAATTTGATGTATTTTCTTCCGTTTAGCTGATGATGTTTACTTACGGAGGGAAAGTTGGATTCTTCGGTGGAAATACTAGGAAAATTCTGGACGATTTACAAGCGTTAAAGTGAGTGGGTTTTGTCATCACTGTAGAGCTTGTGCTAAATATGCGTAGTGCGCCAAAACGAAGAGTGCACCTTGTCACAACAAGGTGTAGGTTTGTTTCTGGTTGGTTGAATAGAGTTCCCTGTGCATCTATAGGCTTACCTTGCAAAGCAGTGCAAACACGGGTGAAGATTGCAAAATAGCAATAATAATAATAATAATAATAATAATAATAATAATAATAATAATAATAATAATAATAATAATAATAATAGTACGGACAGACCATAACATCGAGGCTAGGAGGCCAGATCTAGTGCTTGTTGACAAAAGCAAGAAAAGCTGTCATATTATAGACGTGGCAATTCCAGAAGACAGTGGAGCAAAAGAAAAGGAGGCCGAGAAGGTTGAAAAGTATCAAAATCTGGCCAGAGAATTGAGGAGGATGTGGGAAGTGAAAACCAAAGTCGTACCAATTGTATTGGGGGCGTTAGGAACAGTGCCATTGCGACTGAAGGGCAACTTCAAGGGCATAGGAGTAGACACATCAATTACCTTAATCCAGAAGTCTGCATTGCTGGGATCAGCAAGGATACTAAGAAAAGTATTGGAAATGTAAAGGACAGGGAAAAGAAACATTTTGGTGTTCATTGGCAACTTGTTGTTGCCCGACACCACAAATTTACCAGCTGTTAAAAACTTAAGCTGAGCAGTATGACTATGAAATAATAATAATAATAATAATAATAATAATAATAATAATAATAATAATAATAATAATAATAATAATAATAATAATAATAATAATAATAATAATAATAATGATAAACAGCGGCGTGAAACAAGGCTGTGTATTGGCCCCAACTCTATTCAACATCTTCATTTCTGTTCTCCTGAACATGCATTCAAGTCCACTGAAGAAGGCATCCTGCCACGGACTCGTTCCGATGGGAAACTTTTCAACCCTGCATGCCTCCGAGCCTCACAGTGTAGAAAAGCTTCAGAGTCTTCTCTACCAGTTCTCTAGTGCATGCGAGGCCTTCAGACTTACCATTAGCCTAAAGAAGACGAACGTCATGTGCCAAGGCAATGAAGCCACGCCTGGCCTAACCATCATAGACTACACCGTGGAAGTCGTGCCACAATTTAGTTATCTCGGCTCTACCACCTCCAACAACACCTGTCTTGATGTGGAGCTCGGAAAGAGAATTAGTAAGGTTGCAACCAACATGGCAAAGCTTTCTGCTCGAGTATGGGAGAATAAGAAACTAACACTCTAGACTAAAATTGCTGTCTATCGTGCCTGCACTGTGAGCACCTTACTTTACGGCAGCGGATCTTGGACAACCTATGCTGGGCAGGAGAAGCGCTTGAACACCTTCCATACGAGATGCCTTCGTCGCATCCTTTTCCATCTCGTGGACGGATAAGATCTCAAACAATGAGGTACTTGAAAGAGCCGATATCCCCTCAATGTTCACGCTCCTCAGACAGTGCAGACTGAGATGGCTAGGCCACGCGCACCAAATGGAAGACGGGCGAATCCTCAAGGACCTACTGTACGGTGAGCAGGAATCTGGGTCGAGGCCTGTTGACAGACCTAAGCTGCGCCTCAAGGATGTCTGTAAGAGAGACATTGGATAGAATGACTAGAAAGGTATTGACAATGAATGGTGCTTTTCATCCAAAAAGCAAGGGTGAATGGAGGCCGGGGACTGAAAAGCTGTGAGGGATGTGTGAGAAGTGAGGAAAACATTTTAGGATGGTATGTGAAGAATTATCTGGAAGTCCTGCTGCAAGGGGTAAGGGCTGCTATTGTTATTAGGATTGAGGAAACAGTGAGAAAAGATGAATTTCAGACTTCTTGGAACAATGAGAAACTCAACAGTTGGAAGGAAAAAAGGCTGCATGGTCAATTTGTAAGAGAAATACCTGAAACGACGCATGGAGAAGAATCGTGGAGCTGGTTGCGAAAAAGAGACTTGAAAATCCAAACAGAAGCACTTATTTGTGCAGGCCAAGAACAAGCCCTTAGGACTAGCTATTGACAAAACGGTGGAATCCCCATTATGTGGGCTATGTGGTGAGAAAGGTGAGAGTGTAAACCATATTGTCTGTGAGTGTAAAAAGCTGACCCAAAGGGAATACAAACAGAGACATGACAAAGTTGCTAAAGTAGTCCATTGGAAATTGCTTGAGAAATATCATCTGGAAAAGAAGGATTAGTGGTACGAACACGCACCGGAAAGTGTACATGTAAGTGAAACGTTGAGGTTAAACTACTGTGGGACGTGAACATACAGTGTGATCATGTGATTGAAGCCAGAAGACCGGACATTGTAGTTGTAAATAAACAGGAGAGAAATTGCACTATTATTGATAAGACCGTACCAGCGGATAAAAGTATTGGTGAAAAGGATAATGAGAAAGTTGAAAAGTATCAGGACCTTAAAAGTGAAATTGCAAGAAGGTGGAACATGAGAACTGTGCAGGTCGTACCAATTGTTGTAGGATCATTGTTAAGTGTAACAAAAAACTTGGGCAAGTGGCTGGGAAAGTTGAATGTCAAAATTTGTATTTCATTACTACAGAAAACTACGTTACTGGGAACAGCCAGGCTTTTGAGAATGGTGTTGGAGCTCCAGAGTAAGAAAACGTTAAGGGACCTTTGGTCACGGGCTATGACCCGCTCCCTTAGGAAGCAAACCGGAAAAAAAGATCATCCACTTCACAAAGATGATGATGATGATGATAATACTACTACTACTACTACTACTGCTGCTGCTGCTGCTGCTGCTGCTACTACTACTACTAATAATA
>NC_090873.1:34576918-34579418 GCF_036669935.1 Montipora foliosa
GCGACAAAATTTTGCCGCAGCGACAATGATTTTCATGAAATTAACCGTGTCACACAAGGCGAATTGTTGCGGCGACTTGTCCCCGCGGCGAGTTGCAGCGACTTATCGCCTAGTGTGTCCCGGCCTCTATTGCATGATACATATCCCAGATGGTAATAATGATTAGTTCTTATTTATAATCGTTCCAAAATAACTTCAACACTATCTTATGTAAACTTAAGAACATCTTAAAGAGGCAGTGTCACGCTATTTTAGTCAAACTTCAAAACACTAAAAGACTTCTTTGCATTAATGAAGACAAAAAAAATAATGCTGTAGTTTTGTTGCCAATAACCGTCAAAGTGCACTGTAGCTATTTTTGTTGTTTGCGGCCGAGGATGGAAATGGATTGAAACTTGAAAAAATTGTTTGGAGTTTGGAGACGGTGTCTTGAGAAATTCACTTGTACAACTGAATAGCTCTTTGTACCATAAATGCATTTTATATCTTGTCAGTGGGTTGTCAAGAGTGATGTACGTGTGAGGTAATGTACTAATTTAGATTTTGACCGAAAAACAGCGAATTTAAGAACGCTTTCAGCCTCACATCGAAAAAATAGATAAGAACGTTCATGCTCAGCTCCAAAAGTAGACTTTCTTATAAAAAAGAGTCTACCTTAGGAAAACAACATGGATGCTGATCTTTAGTGATAGAGAAAGTCTTGTGGGGATTTCCAAGTGTCGATATTATTACAATCAGCTGAGAGGCAGAAATGCAGCTTGATTTTTGTTTTGTTTTTTAACTGAAGTCGTTTTTCTTTTTAGGTTATAAAACAAGTATCATCCAGTTCAGTTAAGAGTTTTATGTTCAACATGGCGATGCGATCCAAAAAGCAGAACTTGAAAGGTTTGTCAATCAGCGGATCTTCTGCAGTTTTCTTTTTCGAATGTTACGAAATCTTGTTTTTTTTCCTTTCTTGTACCTGTTTTCAGGAACATTGTTAGAAGAGACAGCTTTTGGGACTACCTTGTGTTCAGAAAAATCCAGGTAACATTGTCGTTTAGGGATTGGAAATAAATAAAATTTAGCTTAAACTCGTTTTATTAGCTTCCGTGTATCAAACATAGTTTTAAGTTGTTATCGTCTGAGCCGAGCGCTTTAGAATATCCTTATAATTTCAGTGCTTTTTATATTTTAACTTGTTATCCTATACGATAATTCTCGTTCGATTTGATTTGTTTTACATCAGCGAGTAACCATTGGGGGTTTTCCATTGCTGGCAAATCTCTTCTTAATTCGACCGGGTTCAAAAATGCGTTTAAATCTCTAAAAATCCGGGGAAAGAATTCTGGAGAAATCACCTGTTTGTGTAAACGGTGCTTTGGGCATTTTCACGTGAAATGCACATACGGCTGAAGCGTAGCACAGATGCAAACGAGGAAGATCAAACGAGAAAAAAAAGAGGACGGATGGGAAAAGGAGAAAATTTAAATAATTCGCTGACAGTTTACTTGAGATTTTCAAAAATTCAAGATTATAGCATAGTAAGGGAATTAAGAAATAATGGTTTCCATTAAAGTTTTAACTGCTGCTATGACCAAAAAATCAATTTTTATTTTTATTTGGATTTCAAAACTATGTTAATTAACTAAACAGTAAGTGACCCAAGTTTTAAGCATTGATTAAAAAGATACCTCTTTATTTTACCTGGAATTTTCCTCTTTAATGTCCGCCATTATTGACTTTAAATCGTGAAAAAGCTGGATCGAGGAGGAAATGACGTAAAGGACTCGCTAGTTTAAGAATGCAATGCGTGTGTGCGCGGTTGAATTAATATGCAACACTTGAGTTTCGGGCTTTCAGACTGTTAAGCTCGTGTTTTGCATATATAGTAAGCTGGGTTTACACGCTGAAATTTTAAGCTAGTGAGTTAATGACGTCACTTTCCTTAGGGCCAACCCTCTGAGGTACAATCGGTCAGTTTGGAACGTGAATAATGGCGGACAGTGAAATCCCAAAGTTACACTCAAAGTAAACAGCCTTTGGATAAATATCAAAGTACAAAATTTTACCATTCAAGTGTTAAGCAATCACACTTTCAAAATCTGAAGAGAAAAAGGAAGTAGCACTTTTGTAACTGTACACTGTTTAGGCTGTACAGTAGTGTTTTCACTCACGTGATCAGTAACCTTGTTCTTCCACCGAAACAAAAGAAAATGTTCCCGTGATAATAGAGCTCAATTCCCAGAGGATTAGTTATGAACACCATCATGGCAGCCGTTCCATTGTTTAGGAACATCAACAGGGCCGCTGTGACGTCACGTGAAAACACTCGATAATTAGCATGAGGGTTGTGATATTTCTTCTAGAATGAAGGTTTTGGTTGGGTAAGGGGAGAGAGGGTGGGGCTTTGTAATGCTTTTATGCCCTCTTTCGGACAGCCGTTATGTTAAGTTAAGAAGAGCCAGGTCGGATACTTAGAGGCATCTTGTATCTGCCGTGGGTATCGTTTATTTCTAAT
>NC_090873.1:34584418-34604418 GCF_036669935.1 Montipora foliosa
TATACATTATATTTGTAAATAATGCATATTTTAAAATTTTCATTCCCTTGTGTGGCTGCCTTGCATGGGTGTGTGTGTCACTATTTGCACCTTTCTGCTTTTGGAATCCCATTTAATAAATAATACAAATATAACAATTCTTTAAACTTTGTACAGTGAATTATTTTACCTTTGTCTGCACATTCAACTTTATGAGACATGTGACTGTGTGCAAGGAATGGCAGCAAAAATAAACAAAAACCAGGTCAATTAAATTTTTTGACACACAAAACAGCCATAATATTCAGGTATACCTTCTCTTCAATTTCTTCTGCAAGTTTTTTGCAGTTACTATAAGTTGCCATACACCAAGAATGAAGTAAAAAATAAATTTAATGAACACAAAATGGTGTGTGATGTTCCATCATCCTAAATCAATGTATATTAATTACTTAACACTGTTGGAATCAATATTACCGGTAAATTTTATTGGGACATATTAGTTACTTAAATACTGATACGGTAATATTATTGACGTACTATATTTAATAATATTATAATATAAATCCCTTTCACACCTAAACCGGCCAAAACCGGCCATACTTGGTATTTTACTCTTCAATAGGGAACCCCCAGGGGTCAATGGGTTAATTAATAGACTAAAATCAATGGCTGCACATTTTGTACACTTTCATCCTGATTTAGATCAATTTACTTTATTCTCTGCAGTGAGATAGTAACTTACCACAAAAGTGAGCAATGAATATGAATGAGCATGAACTGCCCACATCGAAATTAATAAGTAGTTAATATTGTATCAGAGTTCTATCACAAAGTCTCCTTTGCCTTTAATTGTCCTTTTAATTTTAAACATTGCACAGAAGACAAGACCTACTTTATGTATTTCCAGACATCCCAATTTTAATTGTACATTTAATGTGGGTGTAATTTTACATCTTCAAATGGTCAAGTGAAATTTTTACCTCCCCAAAGAGAACTCATTCAGAAAATTTCATTTCAGTACAACCTACAAGTCTGATGGCAGTGACCACATCATTCGTCACTATTGTATAGATTTCCTAAGAACATCAACATCACTTTTGAGTAATTCGCTGGTAGCATAAATGATGAAAACAATGGATAATTACTATGGCTAGACTTAATGGAGTTACCATAGATCAAGGACAGAATTATCCAATAAAGTAATAAACTGGAACTTCATTATTGACTCATTTTAGCATATATTATTAAACATGCCTTCATGATCAGTTGATGTATCTAAGAATAATGTTTTGGTTCCGTTAAATGAAAGTTCTTGAAATTTTTAAGGTAGTGTATCTTGAGAGTGTTTGCACATGAGATAAATGCAGTGAACCAGGTTGGCCTCAGACACATACACAAAATAGCGGCTGGTATTAAATTTCTGTCGACGTATCTGTTGAGATAAGATGTTCTTTCAAAGGACTGAGGACATCTCATAACTCTAAACGATCAATGAAAGAAAGTGAATGAAGTGACATACTTCCTTGCAGCGCTGCATTCAAGTGGGATAAATCGAAGCCTGCAGGCTCGAGGGATATATTTCGCAACCACGTTAGATAGTACTCCCTTCCCAACAAAGGAATTTGGCCTTTGCTCGGGTCTTTTCGCACTTTGAGCATTTGCTGTTCACTTAAATGGAGAAGTAAAGCTAAAAAGTATAAAAGCTGACTCGAAGCAACTTCAGAGGCATTGCTTCCCCGAGCAGACTAAAAGGGCTGCTTACAAAAAGCGTAACGAAAGAAAATTTCCCGCCGACTAAAATACCCCTTGCAGAATCTTTCCCTGTCACGTAAACTATAAATGACCACCTTCAACTGGCAGAAGCTATATAGAACGATCGAAGAAGCACACCCGGTTGAAATCACCGCTTCGAAAGCCATCTTTGTTTGTATCACAGCGCGCGGTTGGAAAACTGGATACTACAATTTTCAACAGCCAATCAGACAAAAGTCTCCTTTGTTGTAGCCGATACAAGGCGCGGGAAAATGTGCATGCGCAAGACACGATTGGTTTTGGTTTTACTTGTGATTGGTTGAAAAGGTGGCGCGAGAACTTTGAACCAATCACTGAGTGAAGTAATGCAAAACCAAAGCAATTCGCTTATATATATTCGACTCTCAATTGAAAATCGCTTGAGATTGGTCTTACGAGCATGCACACTGTCTCCTTTAAAAATCACAATCTGAAAATCGTTTTTGCTTGCTAATAGCAGGTACTCTTATGGAAAGGGCTTTGGGTCGAGGATGATAATGCAAATCATACGGGTAAAACTACATTTTGGAAACGTATTTCAAGAAAATAGTATCAGGCGCTCGAGACCAGGGGTTCTCCATACTTGAAGTATCAGAAGAGTTCTTTTTTTTTTTCATTGATTATACATTTTACCAGTGATGTAGATTAGATAAAGCTCGTCTTGCTTAGTCGCGTTTGTCGCATTGAAGTATGGTCGCGCAGAAGGTAGGAGCGCTCGATCGGCTCATCGATGTGCGTTCGATGAACTGAGAGGACTGTTTGTGTTCTTCTATTGAACGAAAGAAATACCGATCCCAAATTGTTTCTTACTACCGTATGTGTTTATCTTAGGCCACGTGGGTCCACCTTTGCCCTGCAACAAGATAAAACTTGTAGATGTGCCCGAAATGGATTATTACGCTAAGGATGGCAAAGGCGAGGTGAGAAATCACTAGGAGTAATTGAAGGAGCGCGTTTCTTCCTCGAAATAAAACGATGGAGTGTTAATTAAGCGCTGCGTAGACAACAAGCTGCCCTTTTTCTTTACACGGGAGTCCTGATTCATTGGGCGCAAGCTATTAAACATAAGAAAATTTCATACGAGCGCTGTCCAACCCTAGCAATGACTGAATCTAGTGAAACAGTGCTCGAGAATTGAACCCGAGCAGCATTACCTATGATCCTTCCTTCCTTCCTCCCTCCCTCCCTCCCTCCCTCCCTCCCTCCCTCCTTCCTTCCTTCCTTCCTTCCGTCCTTCCTTCCTCCCTGCCTCCCTTCCTCCCTTCCTTCCTTCCTTCCTTCCTTTCTCCCTCCCTCCCTCCCTCCTTCCTCCCTTCCTTCCTTCCTTCCTTCCTTCCTTCCTTCCTTCCTTTCTTCCACCCTTCCTTTCTTCCTCCCTTCCTTCCTTCCTTCCTTCCTCCTTTCTCCCTTCCTTCCTTCTTTCCTTCCTTCCTTCCTTCCTTCCTTGCTTCCTCCATCCCTCCTTCCTTTCTTCCTTCCTCCCTCCCTCCCTCGCTTCCTTCTTTCCTTCCTTCCTTTCTTTCCTGTGTTGTGACGACATCTAGTGAGACTGATCATCGCAGTTGGTGAGAAAAGTTTGGAATTTTAAAAGGTCTCAGTAAACTTAGGAAGTCGGTGAGTGCATAGCGTATGTAATTTGGAGCCTCCCATTCAGTTGTCTAAAAGCTGGATAACTTTATCCAGTCGATAAGTCGCTAACCAGAGAAAAAAATATACTCGGGCTCCATGTTGAACGATGGTCAAAATGTTTGCATAAACGCCTTTACTTAGCTGTGCCTGGAATAAGCATATTGAATTTCATGGTTATGTTATCAAATATTGAGACCTTCGATTGCATTTGTCGGATATTAGCTTCTCTCACTGAGTAAAGTCATCCTGCGTTTTAAAAACTGGGGTCGGCCGGTCGCGATTTTCTTCTGATTCGTTTTGGTTTGTCATCTGTCAGATTTGTGTTTACGGGCCGAACGTGTTCAAGGGATACCTCTACGACGAAGAGAAGACGAAAGAAGCCATTGACGAAGACGGCTGGTTACATTCTGGGGACATAGGAGAATGGCTACCGGTGAGTGGACTGCATGTGGACAGGCGATTTATGAGGTTAAAAGTTGGCTTTCTAAAGTGAAGCGACTGAATTCATTCCTATGAGCTTGATGCGAAAATAACAACATGGTAGAAGTGGTTCTTTCTCTCACATTTCTTCATTTCTTTTGTGCCTACTTTTTTGTCACGCCCGATGAACTGATTCAAAAAGGAGCTTCTCACGAAGGGTATGGATTGGGAACCGTTAAGCCCTACAAAGGAGCTGTAGTGTGTGTTAAAAGGACAGTTCCAGTGCAAACCTTTAAACCACAGCTGAATACTTTTGTGTGGTGGTTATCGTTTTCTCAAACGGACTGGACTGTCTTGACAAAACCCTTTGATTTTTAAAAGTTAAATTTTGGGAAGGGGAGATTTTACAAGAACAACTGAGTTTCTTCCTTGTGGACTGTCCACATAGAAACCCTGCCGGGATTTTGTGTGAATTAATTCCCGAAAAGCTAAGGGCAGAATTTACAACGACAACTTTGATTTGTACTTATTGTAAAAAGGAAAAGGTGGAATTAATTGAAACGTAATATGCTGTATGCTAGTATGCAGTTTCCCGAGGTATAATTTTTAACTTTTGTTTCTTTCAGAATGGCACGCTAAAGGTCGTTGATCGCAAGAAGAACATCTTCAAACTGTCTCAGGTAATTAAATCCCTTCCAACCACCGCTTATACCTGCATATCACGTGGATGCAGGGGCCCGTTTCTCGAGAATTCTCGCGAATGTTTTCTGCCCCGTCGATCCAAACTGTCCTGTAAAGTCAAACTGCCACCCACTTGTTGTGATAGACCACTTTCACAAATGGCGACCGATTTGACATTCTATTATTGTATTTATGTTAATTGGACCTACTGGCCTCATTTTGGTTAACATATTCTTTTGAATTTTGCGCATTGCAGCGAGGCTAGAAAGGATTATCAGTATTAAAACAAAAGAATATTTTATCGAGCCGCCATTATGAAAAAGGTCTATAGGCTGGTCTTTGAACATGTTTTCGAGATGACAAAAACCAAAATGATTGGGTAATTTGATGACTTAAAACCTCTCCGCTCAAGATAGAGAGGGAATTGTAACACCCGAAAAGCCCTGAGAGTCTCCGGACTTTCGGGACAAGGGCCTCAGGTAAATGAGATTAGGTGGCTATTGTATACTACAGGCTCTTAATGAACAAAATATGGATTTGTATGGGTCGTCTCCTTTATCCTTAATTTTGATGGCTTTTGTCTAAGGGTTAATTCAGCGATCTCCAAAATGACAAAACTGGGCTAGAGGCAAATTCGCCGTGACCTTAATATCCCACTCTGACTTCATTTACACGAGATACTTTGTATTTTTTTTCTCTACTCCACTATATGTAATTTTATGTACAATAATTAAATTATAAATGAGTGTTGTAGAAACCTGTGAAAAAGGTTACAAGTACACTATATTCAGATTAATCAGGAAAGAGGGGCACGTCTAGATAACTAATATTTGTTATGATAGAAACTACTCGTGTTCAGTTACAGAAGTTTGTTTACGATACAGTCATTTAGACAGTTTATTAATACGTTAATAAATCCTAAAAACAATCTTGGAGATCACATCCACTTTTTCAAAGAATGAAAATCTCTTCCACACCTAGATACGAAAAACCAATGAAAACCAACGGTTGGATGGCGTTAAAAAACACGAGGGAACGTATTTCTCGTCGTTACACCCTGTTTTCTCTAGCGACACAAGCACAAGTGAAAACGAACGTCGACATAAGCATCAAAATCAGCCATGGCCTCCGCCATTTTGTACAAATGCTCACACGCGGGGAATCTGGAACAAGTTCTTCAATTGGCCAGACACTGCTATACGTAGTAAATTCCTTGTGTTTATGCCGCGTTCCGTTTTCACGCGGCATTAAAGAGACACGGTCACGGTATGCGCATGCTCGTGTAGCTGATCGAAACTTGAAAAAGTCAGCCTGACTTTTTCAAGTTACTAGCAATCACAAATTCAAAATGGCGTCTAGCGGAGGATCCGGACATGGCGGTAAACGCATCAACTCAGGGCGGAAACGAAAGGTCGAAGACAGAGAGGAATTTGCTTTAGATAAAGATAGCATTTGCTTTAGATAAACTTGATTTAATGCAAAATATATGCAGAATTCTTCAACTTACCGATATTTCCATAATGGCGGTCGAGCGTGACAAGTCTCGGAGAGAGTGAATGCTACTGCGCATGTCAACCCGTGGTTTAAGGCGAACGGCAGGCTTAAGCGCAAGCACAAGAAAAGGAAAAAAAATATCATTGTGTTAGTTGCTTGCGCTTAAATTTATGCTTGTGTCGAGGCCGTTTCCCCGTAAAATGCGAGCTGTTATGCTTGTGCGAGGGCTTGCGTCGCTGGTGAAAATCAGGCTTTAAAGCGGAGGTACGGTCAAGAAAAAGTTTATCTGAATCGAAAGTTCTTTACCTGTATTGTCATACTTGACCACTCATTTGGACTAAATGTGTTTAAATAGCCAACAATAACGCTTCAAAAATAGGCAAATTGAAATTGAAATCCGCCATCTTTGTTTTTGTGTATGCAAACGAGGCTATGACCTGGCAATAGTCAAGGATTTCTCCGGATGACTTCAATGTACTTGATGTAAAGAAGGAAATACAGGCGAAGAGAGCAATGCTTTGTAGACTTGAATCTTTAATGCAGAGGCTAAACTGTTTTGATATTGGCTCCACCTCTAAACAGATTTACCTCGTGGTCGTTAAACAGTGTTTTATATGTGAGTTATATGCAGGAGTTTTACAAAGCGGAAGAGAGCTTGCAGTGCTATCCCGCGCTCATTGCTGTGAAACAAATGCCTGGAAATCAAGTTTAATCTGTCTACCGTGGCTTTCAACGAGATCCCTGTTACAACTTGAAAACAAACGATCGGTTTATATATTTCCATCAAATGGTACGAGTAAATCGTTTCAGTAGTTTCTATACTGCTAACAAAATTTAACCACATTTCAAGTTACGCTTATTAGCGCATAACAGTGAAAGTCGTCTATATATGGCTTGATTCATTTTTCTCGCTTCAATATAATGATATTTTGGACTAGCTGACTGAGATTTCCGTGTGAAGCGAATGTCACCAAGACCAATATTCATATGCCTGAAGATTCCGCTTGAAGTCCTCCGTGGTAAAATGACAGACCCAAACAGACAATATAGCAGTCAGGTTTTCACGTTTGAGGAATCTATCCACGTTTTATTTTCGCCGGCCAACTTTTCTTTAAATTCTAATTTTCCGGTGTAAGCTTCGGTTTTTTCAATTTTTATATGTATGTGTTCTCAAGTCTAGACGTGTCTAGTTTCATCCCCATCTAAAGCGTACACCCCAACGGCGGTAATTGTTGATGTGAAAAAGCCTTGCTACGTGTATTGAGCAACATCTGAAAGTTTCGTCGGCTTATTCTAAATTAAACGCTTCCCCGTGTGCAAGCAAACAAATACGTTTGCTGAAGCATCGAAGACGGCTGTCCCTGAAGGAAGAAAGTGAAAAAGGTACGCTTGCCGAATGTTTCTTTGTCGCATATTCAAGGTTTTTGTCTTGTTTACATTTGCCCTGGCTGATTTTTGCCCCCTAGTTTGATTGACTAGAACATCTGTAAGTATTTAGTGACTTGAGTTTCTGTCGCACTTACAGGGCCTACATGGCCTACTACCTATTGAACCACAAGACCGTTTACCATAGTTCATCTTACATTTGAATTTCTCGAAGCAGAAAGGTCACAACATTGAGAAAGTGATCGTGGAACGAAGAATAAAGTGAGTTCGAACACGTTTGTTGACTATTGCTACGTCATAACACATCATATCCAAGATGGCGCTCTCCAAGTCACGAAAGAGGCAATTTCAAAGTGCTCTTGTCACATTTTGTCGAGGAACTGGACAAAACGGCAATTATTTTCGAATTACTGGGGAAAGGTTTCGTAATTTAGAGAAACCTTTTTCTAGACCGTACTTTCCCTTTAAGGAGAATCCCACTAAAGTGTAGCATTTAATTAGCAAACCATTGGCTCTGTGCATGTTTCGAACTTTCCGATGCAGGCAAATTTGCCACATAAAATGACAAAATATTGGAGTCCGTGGAAAACGCCAGCTTAAGTGATTTTATTAACATTTGACTGGTTGTTTACTTTGAGCGTAAGTTTTGGACTTTATGGTCCGCCATTACACAAGTTCCAAACTGACTGATTGGACATCAGAGGGTTGGATCTAGGGAATAGTGGCGTCATTAGCTCACTGGCTTAAAATAATGACCTGTCTTTCCAAAACCCTTACAAGTCCGATAAACAAAAACGTGGCATTACACCTCGCCATCCTCTGTCCTTCCATCAGAATATTAATTTTCTGACGTTTAGTTGTCGAAATAAAACTCTTTAACCTTTGCTTAATTTGTATAGGGAGAATATATTGCGCCGGAGAAGATAGAAAACGTTTATACTCAATGTGCCATGGTTCATCAAGTCTTCGTTTATGGAGACAGCAAAAAGGTTGGTTCGTTTGTCCCTTTTTTTTTTCCTTTTTTTTTTTGGCTTCCTTAACTTTTGATTAAGAAAATTTTATTGTTGTAGAGCTGCCGAAATCCAGCCCGAATCATTCAATGTGGCTTTTATGATTTTGCATGTGTTGTTGAGGTTCTTTGTCCGTTTATTGCTTTCTAGTCCAGCCTGGTAGCGGTTGTAGTTCCAGAGGAAGATCCCGTTAAAGAATGGGCAGACGAGAATGCTGTACAAGGAGACATAAATTCCTGGTGCAACGATGAGGTATATGTCCATGTAAATATGTGCTCGCATTTGACGAGAAACATTGACTTTCCTCGAGCCCCTTTGTTTTGGGTGGAAACCGACCGCTGTTTATTAGGTTTAGTGTTTTTGGCGCTAAATGTCGGCCGTTTTTCTATTTTTGTCGGGAAGTACTTTGTGGCTTGCGAATTCCTCATTGGTGGGAAACTGACGCCATTTGCAAGTTGTGTTCTCATTGGCGGTAGATACTCAATAGCACATCTGCACATTTGTTTCGGTGGAAAGTAAACATTCGCGATTCGAATTTGTTCTTAAGAGGAAAACTCCCCTCCCCCTCGTTGTGGGCTCGATGCCTTCTTTCTCTCGGTTTTTTTGCGTGATAATTCCAGGTGGAATTTTTTTTTACTTTGTAGAATGTGAACAAGGCCATTTTAGACCAGATGGTTGCAGAGGGAAAGAAAGAAAAGCTCAGATCATTTGAACAAGTAAGAAGAAATTTCTTGTTTTTCGAAGTGACAGCCAAGATACTCTAACATCTTCATTTATCACAGGTTAGGGCCATTTTCCTTACTCCAGATGTGTGGACAGTGGAGAACAATCTTCTGACACCAACATTGAAGCTAAAGCGACCGAAGTTGAAGAACGTCTTTTCTAAAACATTTGAAGAACTGTACAGTACATTGCCAGAATAGCAATTTTAGCAAATCTTTCGGGGTCATTGATCCAATTGTCCTTTTCAAAGTTAAATGCTTAGTAACCAGGCCTTTAATTTCAAGCGAGGCGGGATTTGTCTCAGTTTCCATACGATCCTCACTGCTGTACGGACTCAACTTTAGCTAGCGTGTCATTACGATTGACATCAACTCGACCGCGCATCTCATTTATCACGAAGACCACTGGAAAAGGCGCACTATTTTATGCATACCGTATCTGGATAATCAATCGACCATGCTTGTTAACTGACTGAGCTCTGTCAAAGTTTGTTCGATTTCTTATTTGACCGTAATATGTTCTTGACACTGTTTGATTTTCTTGAGGTAAGATCTTGTATAACTTTTGTCGCCACGCAGAAGTCTTTTACAGTCTGTCAGTTTGTTACACCGACTGTTTTTTGCTATCATGAATTATTAGTCAAGCTCCGATGAATCTCAACAAAAGAAGTGCGCTCATTAGCTCCTTTTGTTATACGACTGCTGTTATGTCCCGTCACTGAAAACACAACGGTGACGCGGACTATTGTAGAGATAATTTGCTGACCCGTGCGGCGGAAGTGTCAACGCGCAGTTGCTTTGATCCACCTGAATCTTATCGGAACAATTTTCCCTTGTGTGTGAACGCGTCGGCGATTTTCTTGTGTTTTTGTCAATTTTATGGGCAGTCTTGCGTAAGGTAATGTCGCAAACGCAGCTTGTTCGTTGTTCAACGTGTTTCAATGGCACAGCGGTGTTCGATCGACTGCGACTCAACTTTTAAAACGTCTAACCGTCGTTGAGGGCGAACAAGATGGTCTTTGAAAGCAATCTTAATCATATGAAATTGCACTGGGTACATCTGATTCTGAAATCATAGCTTTATATCCAAGCACGACTTTATGATATTTAGTGTTTATTTTATACGATGAGTGACAATTTGCATCGAACTTCAAAAAGAGAGATTATAAAGGTTTTCATATATAAAGTTATTAGTTAAAAGTCAGAAATAGTGTAGTTTAGTGCTTATATATCCTCCCACACAGACGTCCTTAGGGCTTCGTTGCGTCATGGTTACGTGTTCTTCCCGCACGAACGTCTGCTGAAACGAAAAACTACTTCCGTTCGTGGGTTATGGAGCAATCAGAGGCCGTTTTCCAGTTTTGGATAAACTCGTGTTTTGTATGGTATTCTTTCGCAGCGCGTGATTGGCTATCTCCAGCACACAATTAGTCATTACTGATTGGTTTATTTAAATATAGGGCAAACGGCCGGTCAACGGAACTGGCTTATTCGTTTCAGCAGACTTTCGTGGGGGAGGAACGCGTGACGAAGCCCTACGGACTTCCGAGTGGGAGGCTAGTGCTTATAAATTTAAATTTTGTAATCTAGAATATGGCATATAGTAGGTAGCTTGTACTGAGCTTTATTACATACCATAACAGTGGCATGTAAGCGGGTGACGAAGCTTTGAGAATTACTGTATGTGGAACGTAATTTTTTGGGAATGAATGGAAGAATAAATTTATTCAAGTGTGAATGAAACGAGAGATTTTGTTATTACTAATTATAAAGCGAAGAGGACGTCAAAGGGAATCTCCTCTTCAATCAAAAAAGTCGCTTAAAACAACCGGAAGTAAAGAGTTTGTATCTAAAATAAGAGAGTTTTCCCTCCGCCACCATCTTTAAGTATTGTGACGTCTAGCTGTTATACGAAGTTATAGCAGTGTCCCCGTAACAGTCAGAGCACTTGTCCTCTGCTCGCCTAATCTTGTAATCACTGGGCTAAAAAAAGACTTGGTCTAATGCAGCCTCGTTCCCAGGTTTTTACGCGTTTAATCGCCGGGGCGAGTGTGCGACAAGTGTCGTCACTTTGGTTTCACGTAACGACACTGGTAACGAGGCAGGGTGAGCATCTATTTAAAATGAAGCACGGTAGCCACGTTGAGAAGACCACCTTCATACATCAGCAGAAGAGCTCAAAATGAGAGGG
Organism: Montipora foliosa; assembly: GCF_036669935.1. Classification (NCBI taxonomy): domain Eukaryota; kingdom Metazoa; phylum Cnidaria; class Anthozoa; order Scleractinia; family Acroporidae; genus Montipora; species Montipora foliosa. The sequence continues at coordinate 34,595,725 of NC_090873.1, forward strand.
AAGAATTGTGGCGATTTTGTTAAAGCCACGTTATTTGTTTTCCCCTAGTATCGAAAGGTAGGCGCGGTGGCCCCATACACCTTATTCCAAAATGGCCACCATTTTAAAATTCTTTTGTTTGCTTGCAAATTAGCCCTTGTTGCTTCGTTCAAGGTTAAATATTCTTTTGAATTTTAAGTTTAAGAACGAGGCAACGAGGGCTAATTTGCAAGCAAACAAAAGAATGCTAAAATAGCGGCCATTTTGGCGTATGGTCAGTGTGCTCGACTTCGGATCGAGTGGTCCGGGTTCGGGTCCTGGCCGGGGACATTGTGTTGTGTTCTTGGGCAAGACACTTTACTCTCACGGTGCCTCTCTCCACCCAGGTGTGTAAATGGCGAAAATGCTTGGGTTAACCCTGCGATGGACTAGCATCTCATCCAGAGGGGAGGGAGTAGAAATACTCCTAGTCGCTTCATGCTACAGAAACCAGAGATAAGTGCCGGCCTGTTGGGCCTTCTAGGCTCGTTGCGGACTTTAACTGTACCTAGTATCGAAGGGGGTTCCGTTTTCAGTCATAAAATCAAGCTTTAGTGCGAAGTGGTCCCAACGTGATCGTGGGGCCGCGGGCTCCAGTTTGTGCAAGGTGAAAACGATATGCGGGTCGATCAGTTTTTTTTTTTTTTTTTTGAGATCAGTGCTTGTGACTTAAAAGTAAAAGGTTTGATTAATGTCTCCCGTGCAGGCACGCTTCCAGTACTGTTGATTTACTCTCTTTATAAGAATGTTCAGGCTGAGATAAACGAAAATTTTAAGAACATACTAAGAACATACTCAGGCTGAGAGTCAAGTTGTAGCGGAACGTCTTTATTTTGCTCTTTTGTTCAGTTTTTTGTTGTTGCAATTGTAAGTAGTAGTAGAAATAAAGGTTTAAAAAACGTGAAACTGTCCACAAGTATCCGCATATTTTTTGAATCCGCAACTTTTTCTTTCCGGATGCGCCTTCCCTCCACAAGTATCCAGCGCATTCGCTGGCGAATCCGGGACTTTGTGAATACGCTCTCCAGAGTGGATATTTTTTAATCCGCTGTGAATACGGAACCGCGTGGACGCTAAATCCGGAAATTTTAAACCCCGGATGATGTAACAAGATTGACCCCAGTTCCTTACGGTGAAATCAATAGGCCTTGTTCCTTTCTTTTATTATTATTATTATTCACGATTAACCGCTATGTTGGTTTTCAAATGGTCATGCAAATTAGCCATGTGTAATGATGCTGGGGGACAAACATTGGAAAAAAGGCAAATAGTGGAAAATCGGCTCCTCGAAATATTGAAATAACATTACCGAAAGTACATTTTAGAATTTAGAATTAAGTACCTTTTATAATAATTTTACATCTTTTGATTGCCTTTGACATTTTGACTTTCTACTTCGTTATGTGCTCATTTTTCACTAAAAAAAAACGTCGAAGTACCTTGTGTAATCATATTATTTTACTACTTAGGTGATAAACATTCAATGAACGTCATAACCTCTCGAACTTGTGTTGTTTGCCCCCTCAGAAGTGTGTAGCTAATTTGCATGATAATAGCAAATCCAACATGGCGGCCATCGTGAATAGGTAAAGACTTGTTTCCATATCTCAAAGTGCCCTTGGACGTGAGGGGCCTGGAACAACAAAATTGAAACAGCCCAAACCCATACAAAAATGCTAACCTTAAGCCTAAACATTATCTAAAGCATGTTGTTTAGGCCTAAGGTTAGCATTTTTGTAAATGTTTGGGTTGTTTCAGCTATTGTACTCTTCACCCCCTACCGCCACCCCAGGCCTCTTAGGTCCAAGGACACTTTGAGATATGAAAACAAGTCTTTTACCTCGTGGGTCGTGAATAAGGTCTATTGCCAAGATATTTACGCGCTTCATGGCGCATCCTGTTACCTCTGTTTTCTTGAGGAGTCCTGAGTACTAGAGTGAATCCCGCGGGACACGTTTCGGATACGTGTGGACGGGCAAATTCGATTTGAATACGCTTCTTGTGGATCGGAATATTACTGAATCAGGAAAGAAAAAGTTTTTGGATTAAGAAATATACAGATACGTGTGTATGGGGCCTCAAATACTTAGGAACGTTTTTTAACATTAACAGTGTGAAAGGTAGACTGAAGAACACCTCAGTTTAATAGAGTGGAACTTGGTCTACTACACAGCTTATCAGTAAGAACGTTTTATTAAGGTTCAAATCACAAAAAATAAGAACGTCCAGCGTCAGCCCCAATATTGACTATGTTATTGGTCTTGTTTACCTTGGAAGACGAGTGGTTTTTTTAATGCAAATTAAGTCAACACAGCGTGTATATTGTATTGTAATGTGTTGAAATTTATGCCTGTTTTTCTCTTGTTATTTGCATACACTACAGCTAATTGCCTTAATTTAAGGTCACTTCTCCCGAAGAAGTTATTTTGAAGCTGGGTTCCAACGAGACTAAATTGTTTAAAGAAGCACGGTGTGACGATTTTCATCGACTTGGCGCATTCCTCGCGAGATTTCGGATTCAAGCTGCTTGTATTCAGTGTCTATAAAACTTTAGTGATTCACAAATTACGAGTGCAACTGAATGGACCTGCTTCCTGTTAACTTCGAAGGTGGGTGAATTTGCAGTTGATGGCTCTTTTTTTTTTTTTTTTTTTTCGCAAATTGTGAACCAATTCAATCAACCAGTTTGTCCGGTGAAGACGTGGACAAGAAATAATTTATGAGCTATTGTAGCTGCGGTGCTTTGAGGGCGGGCGTGGGTGACTAAAATTTGACTTTCTTGTCACGAACAAATGCTGAGGTTTTGAATGGTTACGCTCCGTCTGAGCAAAGCCCTTCTCGACTCGAAAACTTGGAATAATCTCTTTCATGTGTCCGGCATCTCTGACTTCTTCCTCAACTCAGAGATGTACGGTAATGTTGCCATCAAGAACACTCGCCAACTTGAGAACATTTTGCCCCTTTGTGTTAACGAGCCTCAAGTAACTGTCGCGCCTTTAGAACGTTAATTCAAATGCTATTTTTGATGCCAATTTTTCATGCAATAAGGCCAATTTCCGGTTTGCGTAAAGAAAGAGATATTCTAGAGAAAATGCCCTGAAAGCGAGTGAGTTCAGAGGCGAGCTTCTGAGAATGATCGACATTCCCTCAACGGGTCACTTCGCCATATTGATTCCCCAAGCGTGACACGTCACAGCGTGCTAACAGTGCGGGCCAACTGGTTGGGGGCGATTCTTTCTTGTGGCGAAATGGCTGGAAAGTTGAGATAGGGTTATTGGGGACGTGACGCCTAGCTAGCGGCTAGATGACTGGTCCCCAACCTATCTGATACCTCAATGCGCGTGGAACACTCAGGTCGTTTGATGAAATGTTATTTCAGTCTCATCGATTCACTCAACTTGAAATGAGACACTCGTCCAATACAATGAAGACATGACTGTCTGCGGCCTTTCCCTTCACCAAGATAACACGAATTTTTTAATTTAAAGCCGAATTTTTTTCAAGCAAAAACTATTCCCTATGGAAACCCTCTATTCCCCAGGAGCAACGAAAGCGTCTTGTTCACTGAAAATTCATGGTTAGCTTTCCTAACAGACAGATTAAGGAGTAAATGGGAGATTCACTAAGGGACCGCAAGGGGTAGAGGGTATGGCCCCACCATGATTCGCGCTTACGTAGCGAAGCGTTACTTAAATTTGAAGGCTACAGTCGATGTATAGATAACCCGGCGTTTTATTTCTGTACTCGTTGCGGACGGGAAATGTCATCGGCAACAGTCAAACTGCAAAGCAAATAAAAGATTTGCGTTTTAAATATGAAATTACACTTTAAAGACTGAAATATTCGCAGCGAAATTCTACTTACAATTCTGTTGGGCAATCCATACTTCATAACACGGCTCTTTACATTGTGGGTGTGTCGATCGGTTGATTGCATGCACAGCGAATATTTAAATACTTTACGTTTTTTTATATAAATAGACTAACTCGTCGCCAGGTCCTTTGCGAGTTTATTTTAGCGCCCAAACGGAAGTTCTACTGCACTAGCTCAAATCACACCACTCTTTCCTTTTATTCCTTTAGATGACATGGTAGTAAATATAATAAGTGGAGGAAAAGTGATCCTTATGACTTGCTTGTCTTGGGCTATAACGTTGCTGCACTATGCCCTCACAAACGATAATCCCGGCTTAATTGACAGCTACCTCAGTTTTCAATTTTCGTACGGCGGGCAAGTTTACTTTGATTAATTCAGTTAATGCTACCAAATTTTCGCCTTTCATATATCCACCGACGACATAGCCCTGCAGCTTCTTCAGAAACTATATACTTTAGCCATTTAATACATAGTCAACCTACATAGTCATGATTAGCATTCCACTGGCAGAGAAAGGCATAAATGGGAGATGACTCAAGGAACGCGGGTGTGGGATGTGTGATAAATGGCGGAACAATGATCCCTAAATGCTTGCTTGGCTTGGCAGGATTTTTGCCATACCATTCTAATAATCTCCGTTGTTCTTCTTAGCACCAGCACCAGTTCTTCAAGGCAAGACTATTAAAGAGTAACATAGATAAATTACCTTCCAGTTTTCATGATAGCCTGCGTAGAAGCCGTTTCCTTTCCTTTTCCAGGCGGAGATCGGACAAGCGAGCGATAAAGCGGACGAGTGCCTGGCGTGAGCAAAAAATAGAGAGAAGTGGGGACGGGGTGAGTGAGAAGGGGGAGGGGGTGGGGAGGAAGGAATCCTTTCGTCGCCTCACCCCCTCCCCCTACTCCTTATTTTTCGCAATCTCTCGCAGTTTTCGTCTCGCAGTTTTCGTCCCCTTCGCGAGCGTTTGGAAAAGGAAAGGAAACGGCTGCTACGCAGGCTACCAGTTTTACAAATATTCTCGAAAGCTAAGGCAGTAGAGAAATCACTCCAGGTAGTAAGGCTGCTGGATAATATTGATAAATTTTATTTAGGGCGAAATCAATGGCTAATCTGCAAAAATTTTCCTCAAAGACACAAACGTTACCACAAACCTAATGAATCGTGACAAGGGCCACGGGTCAATAGCCCATTCGGCTTCGCCTCATGGGCTATTGACCCGTAGCCCTTGCGGGCTACGGGTCTAATTGTTGATTAGTAAATTTTCAGCTCCGACTATTGCATTTCTAGCTTTTTGATTGGCTAAAAAACGCCGACTATGAGCCAATAGTCGAAATTTTACGTCATATTGAAAATAGTGCGCCACGATGCTCTTTCCGGACGCTCTTTCCGGACGCAAAACCCGGTTTGAGAATTTACTGAAACAATTATTCCATTCGCCTTTGTTGGATATGAAGTGATTATAACCAACTCGCGCTACGTTGGTTATTTTATCACTTCATATCCAACTCGGGCTCATGGAATAATTGTTATTTATCAAGAATACTTGTTGCACAACCAAAACAATCTCGGCATCAAGAAATTAATTTAATGCGATTCGGTTGTCTGCAATAGCAGATGTCTACCACGTGCTTCTTGTTGATAGAAAAGCTAATAAACCGATTTTTGCACATGACCTTCCACTATTTTTGGACGGTAATCGTTCTTCTTACATCAACTTGCTAAAAGTCGGTATTCAGTTAAATATTTCCCTGTTGTTCTCGCTGTTTTTGCGGTATGAGCCCGTTAGAAAATGATGAATACTTTCAGTTAGGAAAGAAAACGATTCGAATTTTCCGCTAAATTGAACAGAAGCAAACGTGTACCATTTGGGCTGCAAAACGGTGAGATATTTTGCGAAATGCTGGTTATTTCTTCAACAAAGCGTAGTTCAAGCATCTCGGTGATAGAACAAGGACGTTCGGGTCATTTCGGTAAAACCGCGAGAAAGGAGAAATACCTATTCCTTTTCCCCGGCTGAACGAATCTGAGAAACTCTGTTCCAGCGAGCGAGGAAAGCGCTCAAGAATGACACTGTTTTCCCTCGGTCTCAAAGTATACAGTATACAGTTACCGATAAGTTTAATTAAAACTGATGCTTTCATCGATTCCATTTTGCATTGGCGTAGAAGTTAATTTTGTTAAGTGAGTTTGTGCATGTGGTATAAGATGTTTAATCTGAAAAGACCTTTTAAAAGATCTAATAACAGCATCCCAGAAAACCAAGGACAAAAACTCATGCTATTGATTCTCAAAAACTCACCGTTTTCGTAAAACGTTCCCTTCGCGTATTTTATGCTCAGTTGGTAAAGTTTTTAAGGGGGTGATGGCTCGGTTTGCCAAAGCACTTTCCAGCTTTCGCTAATGTTCAGCTAATATTCTATCAGCACAGTCCTTTAGAAGTCCGGCCTGGGCTCGCTGATATTTGAGCAATGTAATCTATAATACTTTAAACCCATTAGTAATGCCATTCTAGCGATTATGTTGCCAATGAAAAAGTATGAGTAAAGTTCAAGTATCGCATAATTGATTGTCAGTTCATGGTGACGGATGCTTTGCAATGGTTATATGCGGAACAAATTTCAACAGCAGGTTTGAAAACCAAAAGGTAATTTCTTTCTGTTATAGAGTGAAAGCTAAATGATGATAGCTGAGGATTCCCCGGTTAGAATAAAATGAAAGCTTCCTTCATAACTCCAAGTACATAAAATATTCATACACCTTATATGTAAAATGGGTATATTGAGGTAATGTCTCCGAGCGAAATAACAGCACAAAGATTTTCCAAGCTAAAAATTTTCTTTTTCAAATTCTTAAAATTGGGAACAGGTTCGAAGATTGTCTTAAATTGAGTTCCCGCAGTTTCAATAATAGATACCTATATAAGAGAATTAATTCCATGGAAAGTAGTTTGTGGCTTGGGAAGAGATAGGATGTGCGGCTGTCCAAGCCAGAAGTTGATAATTTACACATCGGAGAGTAAATATGTCTTTCGTTTAGTTTCGAAAAAGTGATTCTTAGTCTCAGTGTAAAATCAGCAGATTCTGTGACAGCCTGTTACACAGGAAGGTGTTACACGTTTCCAAAAAATCATTCGTTGTCATTTATAAAGAATTCATTTATAACTTTCAACCCGAAAAGCTTCATCGGTTTGAGTTCAGGCCGCCCTGAGAGTTGAAACGAGTGACTTTTTCACTGCTTTGTGTTCCTATGCAACTGTACGCCAATGTTTATCAGGTTGTCTCGTCAAAACTCAATCTGCAGTCAGAGCCACTTCAAATTTTTCCATTTTTTGCATGCTTTCAACTTAACCTGCTAATAACCTTTCAGCGATTAAAAAAATGAGGATTACCTCTTTCGTTCTTTAGAAGTAAGCATCAAGGCTTAATATAGTTTGTTTATTGATAGCTATGCCATCGCTATGGAAACCTACTACGCCATACTATTAATAGACCAATTCGGCTAACTCAATGTTGTACCCAATTCAAATCTCTCGGGGTTAAGATTTGTGTGTTGAATTCGCATGACAATGAAGCATTGACATTTAAATGATATGGAAATACTTGGAACAAAACGTTTTATCCCCGAAAGATTTGAATTAGGTACAACATTGAGTTAGCCGAATTGGTCTATTGAGCGCATGTTGTTCAGCAATAATTTCTGATTTACTTGCTGCCATAACATACTAGTTGTTTGGTGACTCGTTGCATTAGAGTCAAACCTGAAAAGTACAACTTCTTGAATGTGCTGAAAATGGTTTGAGTCAACTTAACATTACTGCAACTTCGAAAACCCTTTTAAAAACAGTAAGAGGAATTTGCGGCATTTTGTATGTGTTGCAAAGAGAATGCCATGGTATACTGTTCTGACCTTTTAATGCATGTGCTTTTCTTTTCTCAATTTTGGGGGCCTTATTCTCCCTTTGCCCGTTAAGAGAGAGCAGTGCGTAATAAATAATAATAAATTAAAAGTTTCTGTAGCGCTCTTTCCAGATGTGATCAAAAGCGCTTTACAAAAAGTTCATATAAAATTGAATACAATATTAAATGGAGATAAAGTAAAAGTTAGATTTAAAGTGATTCGTTAAAAAGAAAGGTCTTGATTGATTTCTTAAAACAATTTAAGGAAGCAACATTTCTAATGTCAGCAGGCAGTTTGTTCCAACGTGCAGGAGCACCTGCAGCAAGGGAGCGAGTACCAAGTGTAGGCAGCATTTTCTGTGTAGGAGTTAGCAGCAGAGTACTGTTGTTTGAGCGGAGACCGTAGGTAGATTTGGGCTTGACAGTTAAGTTCACTGGTGAGAGGGAGGAGAGCGTCCATGAATAGCCTTGAAAGTTAGAAGCAGGATCTTGAATTGAATTCGCTTTACGACAGGCAGTCAGTGAAGTTGTCGCAGTGCAGGAAGTCATAGGGCAGAATTTACTAAGGTCAAGAGCAATGCATGCGAACAGCAGCGTTCTGTTCTCTGTGATTTTGAAATTACAGCGTACAATGGAAAATTTACTTTTGAAGGAAAGAAATGTTTATTTGAAGTGCGGCTTGGAGACGAAAGATTGGAAGATCAGGGGTAGATCTAGGGGGAGGGTTAAGGGAGTGCGCACCCCCCCCCCCCCTTCAAGATCACCTACAACTGGCATTCACGTCACCAGTCAGTTACGCCATTCCTTAGTAGTACACCCTCTCCTAAAAAAAATTCCTTGATCTCAGTGCCCCTGAAGATTGATAAGTACGAGCATCACTTTCAGTCTTTCGGCTTCAACCCGCAC
>NC_090873.1:34614418-34619418 GCF_036669935.1 Montipora foliosa
AATAAAAACAGCATGCAGTACACGTGGCTTACGTACAGCCAGGTAAGGCAAAGCAACTTGGGCATATCTTGCAAATCGTCTTGTTTTTATGCCACCGTGTCTTAAATAGAAATTTTAAAAAAGCGGTGATAAACATAGTGATTATAGAAATGGTTTGTTTTATTTGGACAAATCTAACTCCGGTGTTGTAGCTCATCTTGCTGTGTATAGGAAAGGAAAGGAACTTTATTTAAGTGTCTAGTCGTTCTAGCGTTGGAGCACTAATTGGGGACACTGTAAACTGAAATTAACAACTAACAAAAATCAAGTCAAATGTTGGTTTTTGAGAAGAGAGGAAAACCGGAGTACCCGGAGAAAAACCTCTTGTTGCAACCCACATATGACGCCGAGTCTGGGAATCGAACCCGGGCCACATTGGTGGGAGGCGAGTGCTCTCACCACGACGCCATCTCTGTATACTGCAGCGAAGAGCCCATAAACTCCCAACCATGGCCACTGCCGGTTGCGCCTGCAACATAAGAGACGTTGTCAGCCACTCCTTTCCCAAAATGTCTCAGGGTGCATTAGAATGTAATTATTCCAGAATGGAACAAGAGGTCAAGCCAATCCGATGATATGCCTTAAATTTTCCCGAACACACAACAGTTTGTCTCTGATGATCCTCACCACATTTACCTAACATGAGAAATCTAGAGGCCATTTAATTTCTTTTTATTCTAGAAAGGGCTCAATCGGACCCAAATTTAAATGAAAATATCAGTTTTAAAAGGCTTCCTTCCCCAGTCCTTTACTATACTTTTGCCCTTCTCCTTCCATGAAATCACCTCATATTCAACTCAATGTGCTTCAAAACATTTTGAATTGTCGACAGCTTTTTCGTGTCTGTACATGTATTGCTGATCGTAACTACCTGTAATCATTTCTCTTTCAAGGTCCACGAGCGTGCAACCCACATTGGCGCAGGCTTGGTCGCCCTCGGCTGTGAACCTTCACAGAAGACTTTCATTGGTATTTACGGACCAAATTGTACAGAGGTGAACAGAGTCTATATTTGAATATTGGAGGAATAAATTAGCGACATGTCTTCATGAAAAAACGAGACCATCAGTCTGACGAAGGGATACCGCTGGAGACGCCGTCCATAAGAGAGCTTTACGTTTACATGACAGTTACTGCTTATCGTAAAAAGCATGAAAATTCTCTTATTGTTCCTTTTTTGTCTCTTATGAGAAGTTGCTCGACTATCTGTAGAAACCGGTAATGAGCCAAGGCAAACAAATTGTTTTGCGTTGAGCAGAGAGAAAATTGTTGCCTTAAGTTTGTCGTTTGCCGTAAACTCGAGTGTCGCATGCATTTACGGCAAAAGTCTGAGTGAAATTTGCGTTTTACCAAGAATGGGGAAAAAAGTTGTTTAATAATAGCGCATTTCAAAAATTTTTTCGACCTCGCTAGGATTTTCTCCCTTTTTTCGCTCGTATTTCGTACTTCCAAACTTTTGGAGTTTAAGGAATTTAATAAAACAATTATTCCATTCGCGCTTGTTGGATATGAGACTGGTTATAGCCAACTCAGCGATAGGCGCCTCGTTGGCTATTTACCATCTCATCTCCAACGCGCGCTCATGGAAAAATTGTTAATTACTTAAATCATCACCCAAGCAGAGTTCAGGTACTTGACATTTTTCTTTTTTACAAGAGGCAGTGTGGCCCAGTGGTTAGGACTCTTGCCTTGAGATCCGCATATCCCGGGTTCAAGACCCGATTTGAACACTGGTTGAATTTGGTACTGGTAGTCCCTGGTGCAACTTTTCGGCTGCACTTGTAAATTGCAAACGTGTTTGCCTCCGGCCAGTTGGGATTCTTAGGGCGCGTTCGATTGACCGTATTCCGGAATAGGAATACATGGAATAGATTTTAGAAATCTTCGTTTTTTGCGGAGATTCACATTAAAATTATCAAACACTTGCTAAAATGCTATTTTAAACATATCTTTATTATCCTTGTTGCTTCAAAAGCGCCAGACATACCGTTTTAAATCATCACTCCACGTATTCTTATTCCGGAATAGGGTCAATCGAACGCACTCTTAGAGTTATTGTTTTGTTGATCGTGTTTCATCTGCCCTGAAAAGACCCTGTAGGGAGTGGTCAACTAAACATATGTGTAGCTATGCTCGTGTTTTGCATTTTCAACCGCGCTTCATTGCTTAACTCACCTGTTCTTTTGGCGTCAAATGCCCCCAGTTTACTTTTCTGAGGATTTTTATTTTCCCAAGAGAACACAATAGAGAGATTTAACATCACGTTTTACGTGAAACGGCAAACGTCGGATGGTCGTTTCACGTTTCACGTTTCACGTTTCACCAGACCACAACACCAGGAACTCCGTACCCTGCTACTTTTTTCGAATAGTGAGTGAGATCTTAAAGTTTCTGACAGAGTTTATGAGCAAGGATTGTGAGGCGGTGCTACGGCTCAGTCCTTATCCGAAAAGACTTGAAAGTCTGACCATTCTTGGATGTAATTACAAAGGCAGAACTTTCTCCTTGGTTATTCAAAGACCATGAGTGTTGGTCCAGCCGGATACTTAGGAGTCGAACTCATGACCTCCCGCACGCAAGATGGATACTCAACCAACTTAACTGAGCGAACCGGTCCGTGGTTAAAAACGGCCTTGTCACACAACGAGAAAATCTAACCAAGAATCAATTGATCCTAAACATGATCTCATTTTCTAAATTACATCATGAGGACGGCTTTGTTTCACCTTTCTAATGACATCATAAAATGTTTCAGTAATCGGTACCGGCTTAGGCCTCGTCTCACAACTGCTACACTGCGGGAAGTGCAAATACTACTCAACATAGTGGGTCGATTATTAAAACATATTTTAGACAATGTTTAACAAAACCGCGTTCTAAGCCATTTTCAATATTGCCAACAATCATATCGAAGTATTGTGTGCTGCTGACGGTAACAAGAAGGTTTGCATTCCAGGCTAGAGAGCAATTTATTTACTTAAGATATACCGCTTATAAATAGATTTGGAGGTCCACTAATTGTCTTAAGCCGCGGCCTAAGTTAGACTTTGTTTAAATAACTGGCCCAGTAGGTTTAGTGTGAATAGTACGTGCAATTTGGTCAACATCTGTGGCATAGATAGTTGGCTTTAATTCTTTGAGAATGTGTAAGATTGACAAAAAATGACGGTATTCTCTCTTTATGTCATAGTGGGTTTTATCCGACCTCGGGTGCCAGATGTTTTCGATGATATCTGTTCCTTTGTATGACACTCATGGGTGTGAGGAGTGCCTTTACATTATCAATCACGGTAAGAAATCATACGCGAGTCACAACGACTTGAAATTCAGTCAACCTGGAGAGATTTCGATCTCAAACTGATCGTCGTGCACTATATGCCATTATAGTTCACCACTAAATTTTCTCCGATTCTTAGTGGTTTAAATTGATCACGTGACGCGATAGTGTTCGTTCGCGGAGAGACACTATCAGCCCATAGTGCCCGTCCGAGGAAAATACCCGGATAGATAGTAGTCGTCCGCTGAAAAAACAGTTGACAGTTGTACGCTATTCTTTAGCCAATGTACGCTGCGAATTATTGACATTTGTGACAGCCTGTACGCATGAATAAATATTTGATTGATCTGCATTAAGTGGGTTTTGACTGTTTTTCAACTGGCGCGCGGAAGAAAATTTAGTGGTGAACAATAAAGACAATAGAGTGTTTATGTCACGGAACTATCGGTCTGATAGTTGCCCCTTGGAAATTTGATGTTCTTAAAACTAGCATATTAGCCCTCGAAGCTTCGCTTCTCGGGCAAATATTTGTTTTAAGAACATCAAATTTCCGCGGGGCAACTATCAGCCGATAGTTCCTCGACAGAAACACTCTATTGTTTAAATAGGACTACTCCTCATAGCAAGACATCCTTCAAACACCGTAAACAATAAATGAAGCAAAGTACGAGTGCAACTACTTGAGGTTTTTCCTTGCTAAACATTGCCAATTTAAATGAAACACTAAAACAACGCAAAGTGCTTTTAAAATTCTCTTTCGCCAACTTTTTGTAGTTTGTCGACTTTTCAATTTACCTACTTTCTTATGGAGAAAGTCTTTACATTTATTTTGTTCCCAAGTTACTTCGAAAGCACAAACGAGAATTGTAAGTGATGCCATTTTTAAAGCGGTGTATAGAAAAGTCGACAAAACTGAAAAGTGCTGCAGCGGTAAAGACTGTCAAAAAAGGTTCAAAAAGTGGAAATAGCAACCTCGTACGCGTTCAAGCTGGCAGACAGGACCCAGGAGAGCCTCGTTTTGAAAGCGAATCCAAGTGACTCGTTTTAAAAACGAGGCTTAAGTAAACTCCGCATTCGCTTATTTAAAAAGTTGACAGTTATTAACAATTGATATCCATGGTTCTAAACGTCTCTTTGTCCCGTTATTTCACAGCTGAACTCTCTACCATCGTTTGTAAAGGAGATCAAGTCCCAATGCTTCTTGAGCATGCGCACTCGTGCAAAGGACTCAAAAACATGGTGAAGATCGGTTCCCAGGTTACAGAGGAGGAGAACACAACGGCCAAGGGCCTGGGGATAAGGCTCATCTCCTTTGAGGATTTGGAAGTAAATTCTGTTTTTGTTGTAAAAGACTTGAAAGACGTCAAATCCTTTCAGTTTTGCCAAATTGAATGTACTGACTAAACGCATGCATTGTTTTTGTTAAATTTACAGGATCTTGGAAAGAAGAGTTTTTCAGAAAGAAAGGTAGATGTGAAAAATGATTTTCCCACTTCCCATTATTTCGTCTAGCAAAGGCATGTGTTTGGGATCGAGTTCGGTCAAAAGTCATCCATCCCATAAGCCATTTATTTCACAGGCTTCTCTTAGAATTTCCCCTCGTTGCGTTGACTGCAGTAGATCTTTACCCATAGCGTAAACGTAATGCATATAAGCTGCCGACACTCCATGGCATTAGGGTTAG
>NC_090873.1:34624418-34636918 GCF_036669935.1 Montipora foliosa
TGATCGGCGTAATTACAAGTTGAGAAACTAAATATTTTAAGCAAGAGCCGATACAACGTAGATTTGATTTTAGTGGTGTACTATATTTCGGCTGGCCAAACCATCCTTCTTCAGGTACAATGAGAGTTTACATTGGATTGCTTCTATGTACATATATATAGTAAATGGATGTTGACGTAATACTGGAAAAAATTATTTTGGACCAGGTAAATTTGGCTCATTACTTATAAAATCCTTTATATTTTGGACATCTAGTCTTTTCATTATATTTTCTTTCCTTTTGTACAGACCGACGTTCTTCTCGGCAGTTCCTAGACTACTGAACAGAATTTATGACAAGGTATTTTCATCAAATAGAGGACAGAGCCACACTAAATGCGAAGAAATGTCACATTATAATACAAAGTAAAAAATCGTTGCCGTCGTTTATATTGTTGATGAAGTTGATATTTTCACATGTAACTTGCATTTATTATATGGCAAAGCCAGTCTTGGGTAAATCCCAGCGCTCTGATTGGTTCTTTCTCGGTCGGACTTTTGCAGTACTGACCGTTTCCATGGAAATGGTCCAATCAGTGTATTTTTGTTTTGGAGCAAAGCCGGCAAATTAATAATTTGGAACAACATGATTATTTGAAACTAAAATTACGAAGAAATTGCGAATACTGTCATTGTTCACAGCGAAACTACCAGAAAAGCTAAAAAATTGATTTTTTTGCCGATTTCAAAGGTGGGTGAAGACTTCAGACGAACATCTTAATATCCTTAAGATCTGGAAACTTTTGATGCAGAAACTGAAACAGGCATCATCGAAACCCAGGAAGCCATAGACGATTTTATCAACCAAAAGAAAAGTGCAAACACAAACCAGAAGACGGCTATACTGATATGAACACTCCTCCGCTATATGAAAGCTAATAGTATGAAAAATGTGAAAATTGAAAGCTTCCTTGCTCTAGCCGTTCTGGGGAATAGTGGCCCTCAATCGTGGCAGTATGGACTTCGCTGCGCTCGGTCCGTATTGCCACGACTTAGGGACAATATTCCCCAGAACGAGAACGACCCTTGCGTTCAGTTAGGAAGCGATTGGAGTTATTATTATTATAAGATTATTATTATTATTATTATTATTATTATTAATTAACAGGTTACGGCAGGAGTAGCAGGGAGTAAAGTTAAGTCATGGATTTTCCAGAAAGCTCTAGAATCAAAAGAGAATGATTTGAAGAGGTAATTACGATTTTGAGATGAGCTGTGCGAAGTATTTTTCTTAATCCAATGACATCTGTAATGCGCATTATTTTCATTGGTTCTTATTTATCATTTTAATCCTCACTCCAACTGGTACGAGACTGGTACGAGTGTGGCATGACACAGGGGGTCTTTTGGTCAAACGGTAAGCGCATTTTCGACTACAGAGGACTGCTACGCGTGCAAACCGATATGCCATTTTCGAAATATATCAGATATTCAGCTTGATAGTGAGGCAGTGAGGACAAAAACAATAGAAACACGTTGGAATGAATGTGAAGAATATTTACATATCATCCACTTTACTCTTTCCTTTGTCTTTTTCCTCTAAACCTCTCTTTCAAGCTGAATTTCAATGTATCGAAAAAGACCTATTTTTGATGCATGGACTTATACAGGTGGAGGAAATGCCGTCGGATGAGATGCCTAACCTGATTGGACAATTTGGTCTTTGAGCACAGATGCATAAATGTCGTCTTGAACAAATTGTTATATATATAGAGGTTAAAACTAAGGAAACATTCGAACGCGATAAAACAACATTTTGTTGTTTGCATACTATATATTAAAGTAGACAGATTTCATTTTGTTCGGGTATAACGTTCGCAGGACTTCACAGTCTGGCCAAAGCATCAGAAAATCTCCTTATATATTGCTTTTTGTCACGATTGACGTAAATGTTCTCGCCACCGATTTACGGCAGCGTGGATTTTATTTGTCACGTGGCTCCCCTGCGGCCATTTTGCTTTTTGGACAAAACAAACAAATGAAAAAAAAGCCGGATCCAATTACGAACATAACAATCCATAACCTTAGATGGAAGAAGACCAAATGGAGTCGTGATTGCTTTAGGAGCAACCAGAACCCTAAAACTCCTATACTTGGTCCATGTGACGGCATTTTTACAGATGGAGCTATTTTTATAGACCAGTCCTCAAATAAGATTGGGCCTGCACGAGTGACCATCCTCAATCGTATGGGTAATAACTTCAAGACTTGTGATTGGCTGGAAAGGTCTGGTTTCGCGGGAAAATCAATCTAAAAATAACTCGGTCTGTAAAAACGCCGTTCCACAAATACAATGAAATTATACGCTCTTTGTCATGCCTCCTGATATGAGGAATTTCTGCATGTGTTTCGAAAGCTCTCTCTGTTGTCTCTCTTTCTCTTTTTGCAGAGGAATTATAAGCAAGAATACAGTATGGGATTATTTAGTTTTTCGCAAAATACAGGTATGACAGCTTTTACCTTACTAATTTCCTAACACAGCGCTTGAGGAGGTAAACGCAGAGCTCAGCGCATGTGGACTTTACACTGCGTCAACTCTGAAACAAAAAACCTCTTAAATTAAGCAAAGTTGGTTGTCTGGACTCTATGGTATACCATGCGTGTTCAGACAGTAAACATATTTTTTTCAATCTCGTACTACGGTTCAAAACATGATCACTTTTTTAAAATCATGTTACTTTTTCATAAAGGGACTCTCCACTTCCATTAACAAACAATTTAATTTAGGCCGCATAAAATAATGAGACTTAAGAATCGTTTATTCTTTGCGCCGTTCAAATTCCCTGGACGTCGCTATGTTGAGGACGGTGCCTACTAATTCAAAGGTATTATTTTTGCCCGGTGTATGCATGAATATGCGAGAAAATCAGATCTTAACAGGTGTTGTTGGAATTCAAAAAGAAAATTTGGGGTAACTACGCATTTTTTAAAAGATAATTACCCGGTAATCAATGATATTGGTAAAAAGCATGGTACAGTGGTTAGGACAATGGGTTTGCATGCGGTTGGCCGAGGTTCAAATCCCGTTCTAATAGTCTCTTGGTTTGGATTTGTTTTCCGCATGTCCCGGATTCAACCCTACCTGCCAGTTGGGATTCTTCCTCATGTTTCTGTTAAGTTTGAATTGTTTATTTCAGATTATTAAAAGTGGGGTGCCTGTAAACTAGCTTGATAGCTAAGTGCACTTCCATTATAAAACAAAGCGTTTTACATTTACATGCGTTCTTTTCCAAATTGCCAGCTTAATTATCTCTGAAAAATGCATGGTTGAGCCCAATTTTTTTTGGGATACCAAAAGTACTTGCTGAGTTCTACTTTCTCCGCGTAGTTTTAAACCGCGGAAAAATATCCCTGTGTTAGTAAACACGGTCCATAGGAAAACGGAGTACCGCTAGATGCACAGAACGTATGCGCAAGAACAATAGTAGGAAACGTCCTTAAATTGTAATGTGCTGCGGTTGAGATTTTCTATAAAAGGAATAAGGAAACCGTAATAGGTCACATGAAAGCAGTATTGCCGAAAACACAAATTAACAATTCAGAAATTCATTTATTTCGGATACAAACGCTTTCTTTGGAAGTATTCAATAAATGTGAGTGCAAACATAATTCCCTGCGTTTTAAAGTCATTTTTTTTTCGATCTGAGGAAAGGAAAGGAACTATATTTCAGTGTCTAATCCGAGGAAGGCACGAATCTGGTGATGTTACTTTCAAACAACAAAAAAGCTGATCATCCTGCCAGTGCTATCTTCTTACTCGAATTTCAAATTATGCTGGCAAAGTCGTTAATGGTCAACATCAGACTCCTCTGAGTTGCAACCTTAGAACAAGACTACCTTAAGGAATTGCCAATAAGCGGGTGTGTCTGCCAATAGTCAAGAGGTGTGTCCATGAATACACTTTATTTCCAACAGAATCTCCTCGGGGGTCGGGTGCGTCAAATCTCTTGTGGTTCGGCTCCCTTGTCAGCTAAGGTGACGTCATTTACCAGATGTGTCATGGGATGTCGAGTGAGTATGCAATATACCATAGCCATTTACTGCAGTCTGATGTGTGCACAGTTAACCAATCCAGTATTTAACAAATAAGGCCCCTCCCGTTCTTTGGATAGTTATAAGGCACGCTCAAAATATTTGCTAGAGCACGAATGAACTAATAAGAAGAACAAGACCCAAATGAGTGCTTCTGGCTCGTTTTGAGTCCCGTTAATTCTGAGCATTTGCTGTCTATTTCAACAGTGAAGTAAGTTTTAGGGTTCGTGTTCTATCCAAGAACCGGTAATCCTTCCTTGAAGAGCAGAGTTTAAGAGGACCATTTCTAACGTTAATCGTCTGTAATACTAGACACGAGTGATGTTAAAGTTGGGGAGAAAAGCTGTTGGACGACACTTCGGGGCGTTTATCAAAATCAGCGTCCCTCTAATGAATGAGGTGTCTGTCGTCAGCGCAGTGGACTTTAAACTCTAGCTCGAGCCAATCAACGCGCTTGTAAAATTGCACCAACGTCACTCGCGTTGTGCTAATATAACTTCAGTGCTTTGTGCTTCTTTAAGGTTCGTGGATTGGGCCAATCGCGACGGCTGTTATAAAATACTTTATTATATTCAACGACAAGAAGATACGATTTATCACACCAATAACTGATCAAATATTTAACTCTTTTCTAAACAAAATAAGTACCACACTCGACCTTGATCTACCATCTACCCCTCATGAAATGGACAGAATCTATTTTGTTGCTTTTTCAGCTCTCTGAGGGTTACGGACAAACCGAGGCTACCTGTGCAGTCACCTTCCAGATGTACAATGATCCCTCTGCAGGTCTGGCATGACAAGCTCGTTCCTAGGGCTTTCTCCGTCCTCCAACTCTTGGGAGAGAAAAGCCCTGGGGAAGTGTTTGGTGGAATGGTATTTTTCAGGATGCATATATTTGATTTGTTTTGCCTTCGTTTTCATTTATAGCGCAGTTACCCCCCGAAAAACTGTTACGTTATTCATCATAACAGTGGCTTCAAGGTTGCAAAACTAGCAGCCATTTTATCAAGGACAAACGTTTTGTGGACCCTTATCACGCGGGGGGCCTATGTTGGCTAGAGACAACAGATTTCGTAGGCCTAGCCTCGACTTCATGTGTTTGGAAACGAGTTTTACCGCGCAAAAACAAAAGTTTCTAGTCCCTCGGGACTCAACATGGCCCCTGTGTGAAACGAGTCAATTGAATGAGTTCGCGCTGGTGTTTTGAAAAGTCTATGATCGATGCTAGAGTTTCATATTTTTGGTTTCCTTCTCTTGTTTTCTTCCCTTCTTTAAATGCCTGAGTGATAACAAGGAAAAGTCTTTTATTGTGAAGATAAGATTATGTTCCTAGTCACTGGACTTGAAAACATGCTTCAGGAAGAAAAAGGACTTTTGCATTTCTTCCGTTACACAGCAAAGCCCATCCGTCAATTCTTGTTCGTATCTTATTGATCGTTCGCATTCTCACCTTTTTCCTAAACCCGAGCTCAGAAGAGTCTTGTTGTAAAATTACCTGAATTGATATTTTTATGAGCGTTGATACTTCTCCGTCTTTGCTGTTCATCAACCTCGTTTCCATGGTCTCACTTGGAGCGACTAACTGTTCGCTCCATGGGAAAAGGAGAAGAGAGACACTGGGAACAAGGTTGTGCTGACATCTGATCGAATAAACGATTTCTTTTTTTCTCCTAATAATCCGGTTTTCCCCTGTCCTCAAAAACCAACATTTGATTAGATTTGCGTTAATTTGTTCATTTCAGTTTACAGCGTCCCCAGTCAGTGCACTAGCGTTAGAAGACTTAACGATTAAATAAAATTCCTTTTGCAGTTGGCCATGTTGGTCCTCCGCTCCCCTGCAACATTGTCAAAGTCGTTGACGCCGAGGAAATGGAGTACTTTGCTAAAAATGGACAGGGGGAGGTGAGACGAGTGCAACGTTTTGATTGTATATAGTTGGGTTGAATTTTCTAACGGGCAAAGTTGGTGCGATGGTAAGTACCAAATGATCCGCGTACCATCAGTGTTGCCAGATTTCATTTAGCCTGCGAGCAGGCTCACTTGTGAATCGCGCGCGCAAGTTACATCGCGGCGAAACCGCTTGAGCAAGCCGGCGAGGGGAATGGGGAGAGTAAACACTTATGGTCACTCGAGATGTTTTGAAAGTTCTCAAATTGCACTCATCTTCAGCTCTTGCAGTTTTGAGAACTTTCGAAACATCATTCGTGTCCATAAATCAAGTATACCAAAAGTGTTTGAAAGGAAAGTGTTTCTTATCAAAACACAGCCTGGTATACCTTGTGCATTGTAGACATCGTGAGTGGTCCCTATATACTACGGTTTTGCTTCGAAATTCCACCTCGAAATTGTCTCTAGGCAAGCACACGAAAGCGCTGGCTCTTCCGATCTTCGAAAGTTTGTTTTCTACTTTCTAGCCTGGGGCCCGTTTCTTAGAAGTCCCGAAAACGTTTCGGGCCCGTAAAGCCATTTATCGCTTGTTTTGGAGAGCCGATCTTTTAACGTGTTTTCAAGGTAACAAAAAAAAAAATAACTGTGACGTTTGACGACTTAAATCCTCTCCGTTCTTGAGATACAGAGGGAATTGTGACACCCAAAAATGGCCCGTAAAGTTTTGGGACTTTCGAGAAACGGGCCCCTGAGCTGAGATTAAGTTCCTCCGTAAAAGTTGTCGATCTGTTCAAACATGGAGTGCAGGTGATGGTATTTGCGCAACCTTCATAAGCGTCACAAAGTGTTATGGGTTCGAATCTCGTTGAAACCGTTTAACTTTTTTAGGTGTCTATAGGAGATAGAGCGGGGTTTTCAATTGAGTGTCGAAAGTAATTAGTTAATTACTTTGGTTTATAATTACTTCAGTCAGTGATTGGTTCAAAGATCTCACGCCACTTTTTTAACCAATCAGAAGTGAAACCAAAACCAATTGTGGCTCGCGCGTGCAAATGTTCCCGCGCATTGTGTCGGCTATGTCTAATTACTTCGAGTTTTGATTGGTTTACTGTAACCCGCGCGTTAAATCTACTTCAAATATAATGGTTTGATTTAAGGTTTCCTTAATTAGTACTACCCTTGTGTCCAGCGAAATAAGATTTAGACTTTGATAAAGTCAATAAATAATATAATATTAATAATAAAAGTATTAGTGAATATCGACCGAGGCGTAGTCGTGGTAAACATTCTCCAATATTCACTAAGCCTGGGGAGAATAATTGTTTTAGTGTTTCTTTCAGCGGGGAATATCAAGAAAATGCAAAACAACGCGCTAAAACACAATAAAATAGCACGAAAAGTGCTGCTTAGCGTAGCAGCCGCGCCTCCAAAATGTTATATTCACCGGGTAGCGCGGTATTCTTATATTCACCGCTGAAGGTTATACTTAAATATAATACGACATGACATTACATGACATCACTTGACTTGACACTACACGACACGACACGACACGACACCACATAATATAATATAAAATATAATGTGTATGACATTTCTTTTATCCTCACTTTTCACACATCATCATCGTCATCATCGATAAATCAAGGATTTTACCTAATTTTTTCATTTGCTTCGATTCATCCTTTAGATTTGTGTGAAAGGACCTAACGTCTTCAAAGGGTATTTCAAGGATCCCGAAAAAACCGCTGAAACAATCGACAAAGATGGCTGGCTCCACACTGGAGATATTGGAGAGTGGCTTCCGGTAAATTGACACTTAAGTAATGTAGTTATCTTTACTTACAAATGGACTAAAAAGCCTTGTCGAACACGATTACATAGATAATTCATTTAATTGACACTTAATTGTGAATTGTCGTAATGACATTTCTTTTCCGTCGCAGAATGGAACCTTGAGGATAATTGATCGAAAGAAGAATATATTCAAACTGTCTCAGGTAAGAATTAGCGTTTTCTTTTACATAATTTGTGTCGCCAGTATCTTCTTGCTCTCATTTCGTCCCCCTCTCCCTTCCAAATTCTCCTTCACCACTGGTTGAAGGGGTCATCGTCAGAATATTTCTCAACGTTGTTCCTCAGTGGTGAGTTTCATTTTTTATTCAACTTATCCTCGTTTGGGTCTTTAAAAAAAAAATTAATTGCCTTGTCCTGCAAAATAAAGCCTATTTTTGTTGTGATGCAAACACCGTTGAGAAAAATTTCGACATCCTTGAATCTTAATACAAATATATTATCACCGTCGAAAACCATTAAAAAGCAAGGTGAACACTCCATTACACCAAACCCGGTGTGGCAATCACGTCACGCATGCGCAGTGCCTAAAAACACCCACCTGTTAAGTTGGCCATGCCATGCTGATGAGTCCTAACAAGGCCAAAACAGCTGTCCATTGCTGCCAATTAATTGTGCGCATGCGTGACGTGATGGCTTTTACACTTGAAAAAAAGGCCATCAACGGCAAAGTACATGTGTTCATTTATTTAAATTATTTTCCATTCATTACTGTTACAAATTGTGATCAGGTTATTCACGGCTGCAATAACTTTGTTTTTGCTATCGAAACAGGGTGAATACATTGCTCCAGAAAAAATTGAGAACGTGTATTTGAGGAGTCCATTTATTGCACAAGTGTTTGTTTGTGGCAATAGTCTTAAGGTAAAGCGCTACATATAGTTTCCCCGATACAACTGGCTAATAACATTGCATTAATTACTTAAACGAGCTGACATAGCAATTCGTTGCCATAACGGCGTCATAGCAGTGTCATCCGAAATGATGTAGAAGATAAATGACAATGTTGAGTGAAGTATTAAGTACAAGCTATAAAATAAGCTCAATAGTGCGGCCGCAGAGACCTAGGCATCACCGGAAACGGAAGTCGAGCTCATCTATTGCATTCCCACAACCACCACTCTCTACAGTGTCTAGCTGCTCTCAGTTTCCGGAGGGTGGGAAAAGCAAAGACCTGATTAATTAAGAAAATAAATTCTTGTTGCAGTCTTTTCTGGTGGCAATTGTTGTCCCGGATGCTGAGGTTCTTGAGACCTGGGCCCGAAGTAAAGGACTCGAGGAAGGCATCAAAGAGCTTTGTCAAAATGAGGTAATTTGTTGCGGCGTCTGTCCGCTTCAATTCGGGAAAATTGAGCAGTTTATTCAGGCACATCGTTAGCTACTCTGTGCATTTTTCAGTTGTGCGCTTTGTGACCTGGCCAGTGAATTCACAACGAGGTTCAATTTAGCGTCTTATTTGCATTTACATCGTCACAAGAGACGAGAGGTTTGTATCAACAAAAGCGGTTAATTCCAGCCTCGCCTCACTTTGAGACCTGGTCACTGACCTTTATCTTTTAAATCTATTACTCTACTTGCAAACTGGTTTTTTTTTTAAAGACTGAGAAAAACTATGTCTTTCTGTCAGACTGTGTACCAGACCATATTTCAAGACATGCGGGCGAAGGGAAAAGAGGGAGGCCTGAATTCCTTAGAACAGGTTGGTTTAAATCATTGTCATGTTAGAGAAGTTTTCAATCGAATACTTTACCAGTGAAAGTTATCTCTACAGCTGTAATTCAGGGGCACAAGGGAGCTTAAGCACGAAGCGTTTTTGAGTTATACGAACAGAAGGAGTGCGGCGTGGTGCGGTGATTAGGGCGTTGAGTTTGCATACGGTTGCCCTGAGCTCGAATCCTGTTCTAACCTCTGGTTTGGATTTGTTTCCGGTTGTCCCGTATTCAACTCCACCACGCTTTGAAAATAGCCAACTGGTTGCCTCGTGCCAGTTGGAGTTCTTAATGATGTTTCTGTTAAGTTTGAATTGTTACTTACAGATTATTTAAAGTGGGATGCCTGTGAACCAGCTTTATAGCTAAGTGCACTTCCACTATAAACAAAGCATTTACCCATTTTTTTAGAAACCGGAAGTGAACTTTTCACATCCCCGCACAGCAGTCCCTCCAAGAATGTTAACTAATCGTCTTTAATAGAGAAAAGATACTTAGCAATAAATAAAAAAATAATTAATAAATAAATGTGGCAGTGCCAAGACAAATCAACGAGGAAAACAGTTCACTTCCGATTGCTGTTCGTGGGTCAAAAACGTCTACGTCTTGTGCTTCAGTAAAAGCCCCCAACTGTCTGACATCTGAAACACACCACAACTTTCTTATCAGTCACTCGTTTTTAGACCTTCCGCCATCATGACAGTTCGTTTGTCCAAGGTACTGCCTTTCACCTTCCTCCTTGTGAATCTTCAGAATACCAAGCATGGATTCGTGCCTTGTTGTTCAAAGGAGGTCGCATTTATTTTTATTTATTTGTTTATCCACGGTACACCTTAAGAGCGCTCTGGACGCTCGTTTAACATGTGTCCGTGCATTCCGGATCGAATTGAAATTTGGCAGTGTTGGTTTTTGAGGAGAGGGGGAAACCGGAGTACCTGGAGAAAAACCTCTTGGAGCAAGGAGAGAACCAACAGCAAACTCTCAACCCACATATGACGCCGGGATCAGGAATCGAACCCGGGCCACACTGATGGGAGCTGAGTGCTCTCACCACTACGCCACCACGTGCACTGCGCCTCCGCTTATTTCCCTTTCGTAAACGGTCGTTGCCATTTCTCAGAACGGTCGTTGCCATTTGAAATGGTTGTTGCCATTTCTCAGAACGGTCGTTTCCATTTGAAAAAGTCGATGCCATTTTTTAGCTCTGAATTACACTCATTAGGTCTAAGAACTCAAAAGGTTGCGGTTACTGGGAGTTGTGTCTCGCTGGTTTGTTTCTTTTAATTTTCTTTGAAGTGAAGTGTGTAGTCAACCGTTATAAATGGCATCGACCGTTTCAAATGGCAAGGACCGATCTGAGAAATGACAACGACCGTTTACGAAAGGGAAATTTGCTGCGCCACCCCTGCTGCCCTGCTTTCAAATTTTTCTATAAGAATGCTAAAAATCTAAGATTATCGTTGTTACGAACTCATAAATAACTTACGCTAACCACATCCCTTAACTTCCAGCACCGATTTACTTACCACTATACACGTACTTGGTAACAATTGAAGGACTTTTTGGTTGATGTTTCCTACTTTCAATTTCAACCTGTAGTTTAAAATAAAAATTACAGAGGTTGAAATCATTTCAACCTGAATTTCAAATTTACCCGTGACATACTCAACAAAATCACTCCATCGCTTTGCTCAACGATAGCCGCGTATCCCAATTCCCAGCCTCCCCTGCAGCCGTTCTTGGGGCTTCGTCACGCGTTCCTGCCCCAAAAACGTCTGCTGAAACGAAACTTCCGTTCGTCCGTTCGTCCGTTCCTCGATTACGGACCAATCAGAGGCCGTTTTCCAGTTTTGGGTAAACTTGTGCTTGTCGCAGCATCTGATTGGCTATGCACAACGCAATAAGTCAATACTGATTGGTTTCTTTAAATAGTAGGCAAACAGCCGTTGAACGGAAGTGGTTTTTCGTTTCAGCAGACGTTCGTGGGGAGGAACGCGTGACGAAACCCTAACAAAGTCTGCGTGGGAGGCAACCCATTTCTGCACTGAACTTAAGGAGAGCGTCGAAAAAGTGATTTTCTTTTATAACACTCACTCGTTCGTGACCTTGACAAATACTTGTAGCGACAACGACACTTGGGAAATGCAAAACTAATACTCACAAGAACACTTTTATAGTACATAATTGTTTTAATTTTGACTAGGACTCTAATACAAATCTTCATTATCTATTTGTAAATATTATTGATATACATACTATACATAGTAATATACAAAGTATTGATATACTGATTACTATCTATCCCTCCATGCATAACATAAAAAAAACTATGTTAAGAAGAGAAATAAACTTCACCAATAGGACAGCCGTGCGCACGCCACTATCGTCGCGTATCTTGCTTACCACACAAACCCACGACCATCGCCTACCAAAACATAAATAAATCGAGTTTTTGATTTAGTTCTACTTTTTGTACTGGTTCGATCCATCGGAGCTTAAGCGATTACACTGAGAGCAGGTGACATGCGTCCTCTTAGTACTGATTGAAATGTATGAAGGGGTCATCCTTGGAATTCATTTGAAAGAGATAGCTATATTAATACTTCACTTTCAAGCTTTATTCTAACGGTATAAAAAAATGCTTCACTCGTTCCAAAAAAATTAACCCCAACAACCCCTAATTTAAGAATTCCGAAGGAGTCTTAAATAACGCCTTGTTTTGTCGATGACATGTAACGTTCAGTTAACGAAATTTGACTTTATCCCTTTGTCCTTATAAAAGCTGCATAATTTCATAAAAGCTAAAACTAGCCAAAAATGCTTGAAAATAAAAGGAACCCTTGCGTCGTAACTTATTCTTCGGGAACATTG
The DNA here is from genome assembly GCF_036669935.1 of Montipora foliosa. Taxonomy (NCBI): domain Eukaryota; kingdom Metazoa; phylum Cnidaria; class Anthozoa; order Scleractinia; family Acroporidae; genus Montipora; species Montipora foliosa. The sequence continues at coordinate 34,636,814 of NC_090873.1, forward strand.
ACTATTCTCTTTAAAGTGCTCTTCATAATGTGCCGATACCGCCAACAATAAACTAAAGGATTTAACGGAGAATTGAGTAGAGTGAAGAAAACTGTGACTTCAGGG
>NC_090873.1:34641918-34644418 GCF_036669935.1 Montipora foliosa
CTTGCATCAAGAAGATAGTTACTTATGGCGTGCTCCTTAACTTTTCAGGTTCTTCTTAATTTCATGGACCACTTTTATGAGTAATGGCAGAAATATTCTTTTGTATTTATTTGAATTAGACATGCTAGACTAATTTTGTTTTTTGTATATTTGAATTGCTTTGGTACCTTTTCATACTTTATCTGCCCTTCGCAAAGTGACCTGGCTTGAGCATAACGGCGTGGCAGAGTACAGTAATGTACAATACAAAATCCCTGGGTTCCCACTCTATTCACCGGCTGAAGTTGCTACCCTGGGTCCTGGTCTCCGCTGTGCTTGTAAAACAGTCACCTAATCTGCTTTCAGCCAGTTGGGATTCTTAAAAGATTTGTTGCGTTTTAATAATTTGTTCCGTTGCTCCCCACCCAGAAAAACCCTTTGGGTTGTGGTCAATTAAGTACACAAGCTGTCCCTGTTATCAAACGTGCTCCCAATTTTCTTTCAGCGACAAATGGTTAAGAAGACGAGTGAGATCAGCACCAACGCAAAGTTAAATTCAGCTTTTTATTTGAAAGCTACTGAGCACGACTAAAAAATATACTATTTCCAAATTATGCTTAAACTATTCTTGATTTTCGAGGGGAACTGACCACCTACTCAAGAAATAACCATTTTTATGATGCCAGTTGTTATTCTGTTGAAACGAACACATCACTTCGCCTAAGTACCCTCGGCAAACGCTACTGTTACACGGCGAGCAGAACGCCTGCAAAAGTCTCATTATCTGTTGAGTTCTCGAAAGAGAAACTATTATACTTGTTCTATAAACAACCGTTACTGTATTTATAATGACATAACCCTTCAAATGTGTACTTCGATGTACGTTCGGCCGGTTTGTCGTGAAAATCATCACGCAACTGAAATCAAATCTTTATTTTTATTTATTTGTTTATCCACGGTACACCTTAAGAGCGCTCTGGACGCTCGTTCAACATGTGTCCGTGCATTCCGGATCGAATTGAAATTTGGCAGTGTTGGATTTTGAGGAGAGGGGGAAACCGGAGTACCTGGAGAAAAACCTCTTGGAGCAAGGAGAGAACCAACAGCAAACTCAACCCACATATGACGCCGGGACCAGGAATCGAACCCGGGCCACACTGATGGGAGCTGAGTGCTCTCACCACTACGCCACCACGAGCACTGCGCCACCGCTTATTTCCCTTTCGTAAACGGTCGTTGCCATTTCTCAGAACGGTCGTTGCCATTTGAAACGGTCGATGCAATTTTTTAGCTCTGAATTACACTCATTAGGTCTGAGAACTCAAAAGGTTGCGGTTACTGGGAGTTGTGTCTCGTTAGGGTTCGGGTTAGGGTTCTGTTTAGGGTGAGGGCTAAGAACCCGAGTTCGAGTCTTGAAATTTTCGGACTCTTTTTTTCCTCCAGTTTTTCTTTTATAAATGTTTTTTTTTTCCTTTTTTGTCTTAATTTTTGTTAATATTTTTTCTTAGTTTGTTTCTTTTAATTTTCTTTGAAGTGAAGTGTGTAGTCAACCGTTATAAATGGCATTGACCGTTTCAAATGGCAATGACCGTTCTGAGAAATGGCAACGACCGTTTACGGAAGGGAAATTTGCTGCGCCACCCCTGCTGCCCTGCTTTCAAATTTTTCTATAAGAAAGCTAAAAATCTAAGATTATCAGTGCTCAGACTTAATAACAACCAAAGACGTTTTTTAGACGAACTCATGAAAAACGTACGCTAACTACATCTCTTTACTTCCAGCACCGATTTACTTACCACACTATACACGTACTTGGTAACAATTGATGGACTTTTTGGTTGATGTTTCCTACTTTCAATTTCAACCTGTAGTTTAAAATAAAAATTACATAGGTTGAAATCATTTCAACCTGAATTTCAAATTTACCCGTAACATACTCAACAAAATCACTCCATCCCTTTGCTCAACGATAGCTGCGTATCCCAATTCCCAGCCTCCCCCGCAGACGTTCGTGTTCTTGTGGCTTCGTCACGCGTTCCTGCCCCAAAAACGTCTGCTGAAACGAAAAACAACTACCGTTCGTCGATTAGGACCAATCAGAGGCCGTTTTCCAGTTTTGGGTAAACTCGTGCTTGTCGCAGCATCTGATTGGCTATGCACAACGCAATAAGTCAATGCTGATTGGTTTCTTTAAATAGTAGGCAAACAGCCGTTGAACGGAAGTGGTTTTTCGTTTCAGCAGACGTTCGTGGGGAGGAACGCGTGACGAAACCCTAACAAAGTCTGCGTGGGAGGCAACCCATTTCTGCACTGAACTTAAGGAGAGCGTCGAAAAAGTGATTTTCTTCTATAACACTCACTCGTTCGTGACCTTTTCAAATACTTGTAGCGACAAAGACACTTGCGAAATGCAAAACTAATACTCACAAGAACACTTTTATAGTACATAATTGTTTTAATTTTGACTAGGACTCTAATACAAATCTTCATTATCTATTTGTAAATATTATTGATATACATA
>NC_090873.1:34651918-34659418 GCF_036669935.1 Montipora foliosa
ATATTGAAAGGGGGAATGGGGGTACCGACGCTTATTCTGTAGGCATTACGGTTATGATTTCACGTTTTTGCGCACTTTCCAACACAATTTGTCCATGGTTGTAGGTGACCCCCATTATGTATCGCTGAAAGTGATTAGCAGGCTAAGATTAAACTCTCTGCAAAGTTAGTGGATTCCGAGCCACCTTAAAATTTTCCAGTTGTGAAGATGGCCTACGAATCTGCTCCTGATATTTTTTTCTAACTTTGCAGAGTTTTATCTTAGCCTGCTAATCACTTTTCAGCAATAAAAAATGGGGGTCACCGGGTTCGTTTTTGAGATATAAGCGTTTAAAGACAAAATGTAGGGCGTTTTCAAGATGGCTCTTTTGCTGCCACGGTAACCTATTACGTCACATTAATAAGTGCATCTTCTTAAAGACGGTGCCTACTATTGTCATTGCGCATACGTTCCGCGTATCTCAAGATACTCGGATTTCCTATCGGTGATGCTTACTAATGCAGGGATATTTTTGCGCGGTTTAAAATTATGCAGAGAAAGTAGATCTTAGTAAGTACTATTGGTATCCAAAAAGAAAATTGGGGGCAACCATGCCTTTTTCAGAGATCAGTAAGCTTCAATTTGAGAAAGAACGCCATACATGGCTCTGTATTTTATAGCTTTTTACAAATATTGTTCATGAATTATCTTTGAAAAATTGCGTGGTTACCCCCAATTTTCTTTTCAATTGAATAACACCTGTTAAGATCTACATTTCCCGCATAATCATAAACCGGGGCAAAAATACTTTTGAATTAGTAGGCACCGTCCTTAAGCAGTTATTGGTGTTTCACTTGGTACCATAACATTGCCTTAAGGGGAAATAGTGTTGGAGAGTTAATCCTTCAATTCAGTGATTCCGTCCAAATTGTTGAAACCGGTTTGAGCCTCCTTGAATCAAACGCCGAAAAAATCGCGCAAGACCTTAAAAAATCTTTGCAAAAAAACATTGCCAAAGTCTGCACACCTTGAAAAACCACGAAGTATGACGAAGTAACGAACGAATGAATAAAGAACTAATGATATAGCCCATACTTGTTCAAATGATCGGAGCTTTTCCCTTTTGGCTTCTGCAGTCATCTGATCAAGAATTGCCTTTTTCAATTGCTGAAAATCAAAAATGTCGTCAATTCACGCTATACATTATTCGGAGTCTTCCAAAAAGCACCTTAGGACAGTTCCTCGCCCCACCTAAACAAGTGTCGAGTTGCGCTAATGAGCCGTCCAACTAGCGATAAGATCTAAGCTTGCCAAAAGCCGTCAATTTCTCGCCAATTGGGACCTTAAAGTGCCACTGCGATCTCTCACATCTCATAGACGGCATGGGAAATTAGCCGCGTTTATTTTGAGCGTTGCGCATATGACGTCAGACCCCAGGCGATCCAGCTAGACCCAACCCTTTTCCTCGCTCACGGCCATTTGCCGTTCGAGTTATGGCGGACAGCGAAAACCGAAAAACTACGTTACAATAATCATACTTTCCGTGGGAATTTTGAAATAAAAATTGGCATGATACCTATTTAGTACGTCTATTTTCAGAATCTAAAGAAAAAAGGACACGCAAAATTTTCATCGTAGTGGCAATTTAAAGCACGAGACGTTCTTGTGCCACGGGCTGAAACCGGAGTTCTCTGCCAGAATTTTTAAAGTAATCGTCTACAATAATGAAAAGATTCTTAGAAATGAATATGGTGTGTGGATTTCAAAACTATATTAACTAACCACTAAGTGACCCAAGTTTTAAGCTTGGTTTCAAAAAGACACCAGTTAATTTTTACTGGAATTTTCCATTTTAATGGTTTACCATTACTAACTTTAAAATCTTGACAGAGCTGGATCGGGGAGAAAATGACGTCAAAGACTCACAGGTTTACGAATGAGTTGCGTGTGTACACAGGTGAATTAATATGCCGGACAGGAGTTTCAGGCTTTTAAGCTCGTGTTTTAAATACATAATAAGCTGCATTTACACGCTGAATTAAGCTAGTGAGTAAATGACGTCACGTCTCCCTAGAGCCAACCCTCTGAGGTTCAATCGGCAGTTTTAAACGAGAGTAATGGCGGACCGTGAAATCCAAAACTTCCACAAACTTCGTACCCAGAGTTCTCGGGCTTTTTGGTCAGCGGGTGAGCACGGAGAGACTCTGGGATAATGGACTCCATTTTCCCAGAAAACGTGGGTTCCGGTATTATTGCGCATGCTTGAGTTTAAACGGAAACAGAAAAGAGAAAAGAGAAAACGGTAAACAGTAGAAATGGCGGGTTGAAAGTGTTTGAGAAACAAAAATTTTATCCTTACACACCATAAAGAAACTAGAGAAGTGATCATTGCCTTCCTGTAAGAGCGAGTGAAAATGAAACTTCTGACGCTTTTGCTAAGTGTATTTTTACTGTTTCAACGTGCATTCCATCGTTCGGAATACCATCGACAATTTTTTGTGGAAACGACACCAATGTCCTCTTCTACTACAATTTTATGATTCCGTTATTCTGAATGGCTTCGACAAGACCTTCTTCCACGGATTTCTCCCCAAAGAGACTGATGTACTGTTTTCCTACGTACTTTTGCAACAGCAACAGTAATCAATTTTTAGCAGCGTGGGATAATTCCCGGACGGTATTAGACATAATTCGAACCCCGTCGTTTTATTATTTTTGTGATTCATATATATTTCTGAGGTAGAAAACAAACAGCACTGACAGTAGTTTTAGATTTTGAATCTCCCTCCAAATTCCTGGGTTTCCAAATAGCCCATTTCCGAGTTCACGTCTGCCTCCTCTTCAAAGCGAGTCTAAGTGCGAAGTTTTTGTGATGGTAATGAGTTCTACTTTACATAGGAATGAATGAAGGCGACAGAGCGCAAAAACCGCTGATTGGCTAGAGAATAATGACGTAAAATGGCTTTTTTCGCGTAACTGCGCCTGCGCAAACTCTAAAGATTCGAAGGAGACAGTGATCGATCGAAGTGGAGAATAACACTCTAGCATTTGTCAAATTTTGTGGAAAGTTAGACGACTCATACCCTGGGTGCCAGAGGAATTTTTTTTCAAGGTCGGAGAGAACACTCAGCGATTCCAAATCAACGGTCGAGGATACACGATTGATTACTTCGCTAGTCTGCATGTCAAGTAGCAATGCGTCCTCTTGTATCATTTTGTTGGTTTTGGCTACTGTGAATTTTCTTGACATGGGGTGTTGGTCTGCCCCCAGATTATTTAAAAATCTTGCAGAAACCAGCGAACTGGCAACGAAATTCTTCTTTGTTCTCGGGAACTACAGGAGCAACTTGGTCTTGATGGACGAAAGGTTTTTGCTTTTGAAAATAAGTTTGGCTGGCCGTTGTTATTGAAGACTGTAACGTAACGCGGTCATACAACTTTGATCGTATAAAATCGTCCACTGGGTTTCTTGCTGTAGATGAACTGTGAGTGAACTTCAGCCACAAAGTTGAATTTTCTTAACACCTGGGATTTACAATTTCCACGTCACGTAACCTTGACTGTTAAATGCCATCGATCTGTGCCAGGTTTTTGTTGCTGTTCCTCGCAAATATTTTTGCAGAAACCATTCCAGGAAATCTGCATCAAAGCGTCTTCCACTCAATGTTTGGCAATATTGTCCTGATCAGTTGTGGAACAGCCCAGAAAAGTACGTTACTGTAACAGAGTAACCATGTTGGTCAACTTTTTCATATTTATAAGTTTGCAAAACGGCTACAAAAACACATGTGCAGCAAAGCTTTGGAAGCATGCAAACACTTCAGGTACATTATATAATAATAATAATAATAATAATAATAATAAGAAGCCTTACAGCTTTAGTTAGATGCGTACCCCTGACTGAAAGTTGTTTAACACTAAAAATTAGTATGAACACCAAAAAATAATTATTAACAATTATTGTTTCGCTGAAGGCAAGGTGAATATCGGTTAATAAAAACCGAGATGAAGTTGAGGTTTTTGTTCACCAACATTCATAAAGTCTGAGGGAATATCGGAAACAATAATTTAAATTTGCCTGACAATAGAAGCAACTCAATTTCTTAGTAAATGATGCCATCATGCAAATCGCCTATTACATAGTTGATTATTTGAATAATACACATTTTCTTTAAAACAATTAATTTATTCGTCTGTCACCTGAACAAAACAGCTTGTGGCTATTTTGAAAAAACCGCTTCGGTGATTATCACGTAATAATAATCATCTCAATGACAAGCAATCAGTGCAGAGAACTTTCAGTAATTACACTAATAAGCATATAATTCCTATAGCACAAGACAATAATGAACAATAATATTATAATTCCATGAGTGCATGTTGATATGAGATCAACAACTCAATCATATCCATTGATTATTGTTTTATTAAATTTTCATTTGATTCTTAACACTTGGACATATTTAAAGGCAATCAGTTTCCAGCGTGGTAACACTTGGCGCAATCAGTTTCCATATTATGTCATACTGTATAAGAGCTGTTAACTGAGTGAGTGAACCAATCAGAAAGCGAAAAACACAGTATCCGTGGTTCAAAATTTCATAATGTAAGGTATTATCTTTTCCCTTGTGCTTACTGTGTCATTATTCACTTTCTGTGTAATGGTTTTATCATTGTTTTTGTTTGTAGGAAATGGTAGCCATACCTGATTTATGAAGAAACTGAAGTTGTGCAGTAGTACAGCAACCTACTTTTACTCTCTGCAGATTAGCTTTCTTGGTTCACGGAAAACCCTTTTCATTATTGTAAATACATTGTGGCTTGGAAGATATTCTCAAACAGGTCTGGAGAATGTTCACCACCAAAATTTCCCATTTTGTGTGGATCATATAAGTTCTTTCCTCCTTTTGTTTAGTGGTTGACTAGTGACTTGTGAAATTGTATGGTGCACAAGAGAGCTAAATGCAGTGTCTCCTTTAGTTGTAAAACATATATTAAAGGAACACAAATAATATTGTCATTGTTGTTGAGTAATGTTAGGATTTAGTACTGCCAGTGGTATTACAAGTGTCTCTTTTGAGTGGATTCCCCAACTTTCTGCTAACTTGACCCAAACAGATATATATAGGTGGAGAACAAATTCGGGAAAATGAAAGGAAAAAATACTAAACATGCATCAGTTGATTATTACAATACACTATTTTGTTTTGTTCAATATTATTTGCACTAGAAAGAAAATTAACGACCATAAGAATTTAGTCCGTGATAAGGAAAAGTTTGTTCTAAAACCCATATTGGAAATTTAGGCATTTGGGGTGCTTTTTCACAGGGTTACATGTGCATGGTATTAATTTTTATGTCAGTCCAATATTTTTCTTGAAAACTGTGTTGTCTCTATAACTTTGTCCTTTTTTGTGAAGCATGACATTTTCTTCTCTCAATTCAACATTTGATTTGTGTTGCTGATCTTGTTTTTCCAGCAAAAGTGTTATGTTGAATAATAATTATTTTTGTTATATAACTGTTTTTGCCCCCAGCAGCGCATGCTCTTATTGGTTACTTCGAGGTCACATGACATCTAACAAAAACACTTTTGTCGTTCAAAAGTCTCTGAGCAGGCAACAGTGCAAAATCTATGACCTCAGAGGGTAACAGTGCACTGTTGCCCGCAAATATTGACCGACGACCACCGTTGCTGTTCCCATTGCACGTTTTGATCCTATTTGTGCTATATAACAAATCACTTAATGAATGGTCTCTCAGGAAACAGTTCATTTTGTTTCCCTCGTCTGCGCCTCAGGGGAACATTGAAATTTTTAGGGAAACAAAATGAACTGTTTCCCTCGGGACCAGTCATTAAGAGTTTACTGTTGGGATAATAGCAAAATTATTGACCTTGGGTGTTTGGTGACACAGCTACATTGTAAAGCATAACCATTATGAAAATGATATCTGTTTTACCTTATTATAGTGAGCTAACTTTTTGGTGTGGTTTGACTCACAGGTCTTATAATAGGCCAAAAGCAATTTCAGAAATTCATGGGGTTGTGCATCGTGTTCAATGCAGTTTGTTCTGTGCATGTAAATCATAATATGAAATGAAACATGTTTAGTGGGGGGGGGGGGGGGGGGTTAGTACTGCAAAGGCATTGGCATGTCATTGTCGTAATGAGCTAAACCCAAATACTTAACTTCATGTTTTTTTGTGAAAGTTTTGGTTTTCGTTATCGATTTTTCTCTGCTTGATATCCAGCTCCTGCTTTTGATTCTTGAGGGTTTTCTACCTGTCTGACTAATTCTGTGTAACTTAGTGCTTCAGTTCTCTTGGAAGATTTTTGGCACTGACAAAGAAGGGGGCATAGAATCTATATTGAGGGGTAGGAGAAATTCAATTCAGGGGAGATTATTATTGCAACTATTGTAATGTTATTGCATCACTCACCTTCATTGGTGAAATGTATTCATCCATGTGGCAAATTCTGTAGTCTTTGTGAGCCAGTAGCAAGTGAATAAAAATTTTCTAGTGTGGTGAACTGTTTTGCTGGCATCAAAAACCAAAAAAATCGCTTTGCACATTGAACTAGAGCACCTTTGCTGACATTTTCAGTCTCTAAACGGAAAAAGCAGCTTACTTTGTTGAATAAACTTAACTCGCCCTTTGCAAAGAGTCCCATAAAGTTGAAAAAGCACACAATCCCCCGGTAGTCAGATGTGACAGTTGACATATTTTATTTTTAGTTACACAAAACATAGCAATGAACGTTGTTAAAGGGAAGAAAATAACAGGGTTTGTTGTCAATATTTGCCGCTGTTTAATATAACAGGCAGCCGCTCTGTCGCCTTGGCTTATAAAGCGAGAAAACTTACATTGTATGAACAATGTTGACAAGATATTAACTCGAAGTTAAAAACATACATGTACGCTATATGCATTTCAGGACAACCTACGACCCCAAAACCTCACAAACTATATCGAGTGGCGTGAAAGTATAAGGCACTGGACTTCGCTTTTCTGTGTAAAACCAGTTACAACAGTGAAGACGAACACTACCGGTAAAAAAACCTGCTTCTCTTCAAACTTCGATTTGAAAAAGTCTGTCTTGGTGTATGAAATCGGAATTCCACCTTTAAAGACCTCTTAAAAATTTTCATATCAACGAAAAAAAAGTCATATTTGATATGTTTCGCGAAAATAATTTACCTCCAACATATCTCTGTTCTGAGCTTAAAGAGTAACCGACCACCTTAAGAAACGCAAAACTCTAAACAACGAACGTCAAATGAAGCTTCGAAGCTCGTCAAAAACTCTATTGCTTTAGGCGTACTGGTTTTGGTCCGATCTCTTCCCTGACGGCTCTGAAGCATCGTTGAATGATGGCAGATTCAGATCATCTTTTTGCAAGTTTTCTCAGAGAAACGCCAGCGGCGTGACAGCCTCGACAAGACGTGGTAGATTTTGATTTGTCGTCCGCCATTTTGAAAATAGAATGGCGGCAACACAAGTGTGATTCTAGTGCGCAT
>NC_090873.1:34664418-34666918 GCF_036669935.1 Montipora foliosa
AACGTCGAGAACGTTATTCCTTGACGTAACGCATGTCTCGACTGAGTCACGTTTTCCCTCGTATCCAATGGACGAAATGATAAAGCATTCGACTTTGGGACAACGATGCCGGAGAAGAGGAAAGGCCTCGGACGAAAGACGACGCATGCCATCGAATTTTGGACAACCCAATGGTTCTAAATTGATGCAGGAAATCTGCCATAGGGCCAGCCACATTCGCTCCACGATATCCACTTTGTATGGCACCGAAGTTCGGTCTGAGGTCTTGTAAAGATCATACAAGGTATAAATATCTCGTTTGAGTTCCTTGGCTTGGCTCCCACGCAGACACTCTTAGGGCTTCGTCACGAGTTCCTCCCCCACAAGCGTCTGCTGAAACGAGCCACACATTCCTTTTCCTTTGTTAAGTAATTGTCATCTGGAAATCACGTGCGGGTTACATAGGAACCAATCGGCGCTGTGTAGATTGCTTCCCTGGGAGCTTCAATGGGTCAACTTGTTCCTTGGATGAATCATGAAAGGGACAAAGCCTTTCCAAAATATTCCTCAGAAACATTAATTTTGTTTCCTCGGTATGCATTCGCGAGTCAAAATGCGAGTGCTTAGCAAGGGTATGGTGTCGTTTCATCTAAAATTGAAAGAACCGTGGAAATATATAAATAGGAACAAAAATATTAAGGTATTGCGAGTGTATTCAAACTGCACTAGAACCATTACCTTCAAGGGCAATGAACGCAACTAGGACAGTAGCGAAAAAAAAGTTTGAAAAAAATCCATTACGGCGTTTAAGCTTGAAATTTTCAGGCGTTAGCGATGATCGTCTCTAATAATTAATTTAATGCTTTTGTGTTGCGAACCGATTGTTCGTACTCAGTGTTTCCTCGATTTGAAAAATAAAGCAAACCTTAATTCAACTGAAGGACTACAAGAAATGTGGTTCCATACATACATACTTAATTGACCACTACCCATTGGGGCTTTTCAGGGCCAATGAAACACAACAAAACGATGGAACAACTGTTAAGAAGCCCGACTGGCCGGAGGCAAACCAGTTGGCTATTTACAAGTGCAGCTGGGAAGTTGAACCACGGACTACCAGGAACGAAAACGAGTTGTCAGAGCGGGTCTTGAACCCGGGATCTCCGAATCTCAAGGCAAGTGCTCTAACCACTGAGCCACACTGCCTCCTAAGGTTATTCAAACGAAACGACTCCACTGAAATAGCACGGAAAGAAATGAAAATATGATATCAATCCCAAGCGAACGCCACAAATAGGTTTGAATCGCACGGGAGCAAGATGTTTCAAGCATACTAATTCTACCGCACTCATTCCGTGAAGAGCCGCAAACATCTCAGCCAAAGCATGAAATTTATACGCTCCAGGTTCTCTTTGATAAGAATTTAAGTCAGCGATTTTAAATAAAAATTTTAGTTTCTAAAAAATTTAAAATTTTAGATGCCCAGAACACAAAATCCATCTTCTTTAAATGCATCCATCTTCTTTAAATGCCCAGAACGCAAAATCCATCTTCTTGAAGTAACCGTACATACAATTTCTCAGGGTCCAAAGTGCACTTCCACAATCTCGAATGATTGGTCTACGTAAATTTCGGCGCGTTTCAGCAGACGCTCGTGAGGGAGGAACGCGTGACGAAGCCGTGAGAGTGTCTGTGTGGGAGGCTATTCCTTGGCCTGTAGGACTGGTTCGTCCTAATCGAGTCCGTGAATGTGGCGGGTACAATAATGAGCAGTGCGATGATCCTTTAGTGACAAAATGGCCAAGGAACGCTAGTTGCATAATGGCAAGCGCCGGCAGCCACGTCGACCTGTCCAATCGCACCAAACCTATTCACAATGAATGATATATTCGCCCTGTCTCTGTTTGAGATGCGTGGAGAAGAGAAAGCCTTCCAGATCGATGACCAGACATACGTGCTCTAGTAAGGTACGAGTCATGACGAAACCTTGTGTCGTGGACACTCACGATCTGCGAGTTTCGTTTGGGTCAGGAGAGCCAGAAGAGATGGTTGGAACAAGAAAAATAAATGCTTTTCAACGTAACAATGTGTAGTTGGAAAGCTTTTTATTATGGTTCGAAGCATATTTATCATGTCAATGATCGCGCTGTGCTGCAGAGTTAGTCTTTTGCCAAACTTTGATCCAATATTACAACTCCAATCCTTGGAGTTACGTGATGGGTTGCATTTCGATCGAAAACTACCTTTTGCAGTGAGTTTTTTGGCCCGATGGGTTCATCACCACTGGTTTTTTCGTAATGGGAGACATTCTTCCAGTGTATTTTTCTCTCTGCTTTCTTTTGCATTATGACTTATGTCTATTTTTTGTTGTGTTTGTTGTCTTGCTTTCTCATTTTACAAAATGAACGAATTTCAGATCAATGGCTTATCACCTAGTGTTTTGCACTTTCTTTTCGTTTTCATTTCCTCTACTTCATCATGTTCTGGAAACGGCGTGGTCCGGGTTAAATTTCGGCTCATT
>NC_090873.1:34671918-34714697 GCF_036669935.1 Montipora foliosa
TTGATAGACGAGAAATTGATGATGTCGGGCGCAGTATTTTTCAGTTCACTAACGCAAGTCACCTCTCAATAACTATTGTTTAGGTCAGCACAAATTATTATCATTATTATTATTTTTAATTTCATTAACTTCCCTTTCGCTATGCCATATACTTCGCTCAACCCTTTCAGTCGACTGAAAGTGATACTTTACTTTATGGGGGCCGCTTCAGGGATGAATGAGTAATAAATAAGCAACTTCTAGGTCCACTCATAACCAGGGGCCCGTTTCTCGAAAGTCCCGAAAACTTTTCGGGCCCGAAAAGCCATTTGTGAAAGTGCCAGCCGCTTGATTTGGAAAGCCGATCTTTTGACATGTTTTCAAGGTAACAAAAAGAAAAGTGACTGTGAAGTTTGACGACTTAAATCCTCTCCGTTCTTGAGATACAAAGGGAATTGTGACACCCGAAAATGGCCCGTAAAGTTTCGGGACTTTCGAGAAACAGGCCCCAGGAGTGAAACAGAAACCAATTGTAACGTTCTCGCTCACGTTTTTTACGATCGTACTTAGCGCCAGCTCCATGTCTTTTTTTAAAAGTTGTGATTGGTTCACAATTATACTTGGTGATGTTGTGATTAGCGAAGCAAAACCTTTGGTTAGGCCACGCTATCTGTGCTAAAGAAGAAACAGGCACAAATAGCGTTGACAAACATGACAAAAACAAAGGCATTGTTTGAAATAATACCGTACTTGACGTTTCGCATCTTCCAGGAAGTGACTATCACCACCGAATTCGAATTAACATAAGCAAGATCGGTAAGAAAAAACACATGACGGGGAAGGAGTTTGTTTTCACCAAAAAATTTGTATCTGGTTTGGAGCAAAAACAGGGGGTGACAAAATCTTACTTTAGAGCTCGTACATCATCCAGAATGTTTCTGACATTCCCACTAAAGAATCCAATCTTTGCACCGTACATAAAACACATCACCTAGAAAGAAAAATAACAACAACAACGCAATTGAAAAAACATGGTTATAGGATAATTTAGCAAGCCCAACTCGGCGTCGACTTGAAGTACCAACATAGAAGTGAAGCACAATAGACGTTAGGGAGTTTAAGCACGCGGCGTTTTCGAGGTGCGGACGGCAACCGGAAGTGAGCTGTTTTCCCTTTTAACTTGTCTTCACACAACCACCGCTGGTGAATGGCAGGTTCCAAATGCGCTCGATATGATGATGGTGATGCCACAACGTTGCAGATATACCGAGAAAGAGACCTCAAATATCCCAAAACAAACTACAGCTTTTTATATTGGACTAGAATTGGCAAAGATGCACTGTCCTTTTGGTTCAGAAACTAATTCTTACACTATTATCTGATTAAAGATATCATGCACTCTCTCAATTAACACTATCGTTTAAATAGAGCGAGTATCAATCGAGTGTCGTAAAACCAAAACCAAAGTAATTACCTTGGCCTATCAAAAAGGACGGAGACAATCCAGTAAACCAATCAAAGCTCGAAGTAATTACACGTAGCCGACACAAAGCGCGGGAAACTGTGCACGCGCGAGGTATTGGTTTCACTTCTGATTGGTTGAAAAAGTGGCGTGAGGACTTTGAATTAATCACTGAGTGAATTAATCGTAAACCAAAGCAATTCGCTAATTACTTTCGACACTCAATGGAAAACCGCTCTAACCTTTAATGTTATTATTATTATTGGTCCACCAACCTGAGAAATTTGCTCGAACATGTGTGCCATAGGAAGATAGGAGAGGTGCACTTCAGAATCACTGATATAAAGCCCACACTGCAAAACAGTAAAAATATCTATAGATTTGTAAAAACTATCATTATATATGCCTCGCAACAAATTATTGTATATATTTTAAAAGGTCAAGTTTGACAATACCCTGAAAAGGAATTTCCCATATGCCAGAGGTTAACCACACTAATATATAGAGGATATTACATGGCCGCGCGGGGATACGAATTTTATCTTCGAGTGCTGAAAGTATCTCTCACGAGTGAGCGAAGATACTTTCAGCACGAGAAGATAAAATTCGTATCCCCAAGCGGCCATGTAATGTTCTGTTTATTATATAGATATTGATGAAATGTCTAGATTTAAAACAACTTGTTTTTCTCATTTTTGAAAGAGTGAAAAAGTGGTCACCAACTGATAAAACACGCACGTTGTGTAACATGAAACAAGATATGAAAGTTGTAAAAAGTAAATCATGATAATGTAAAATTTTACAGTAAAACTGTTAATGTCGTAGAGAAGAATTATGTTAAAGCACAAAAGTATCTTATAATGAAGAGGAAGCTCGCGTTTTATTGGTTCGTTACCATGACGACACCTATATCCTCACATGTGAAGGATAAAAATGATATGTTCACTGAGCGCAGTGAAGATACGATTTTTTAGTAAAAGGAGAAATCCTGGTATTTTATCATTATCTATATAATAAAGTCTTTTATTATATAGACTGCCTCTCCTAGGATTTTTGAACATCTGAAAAATGGTAAAATTGCCCATTTTAAAAGGATTTTTCACCTAGAATTTTCGGGAGCCTTTTTTCTGGCTGAAATTTTCGAAAAGGTAAGTTTTGATCCCCATAATTTTCGAATCACTAGACTTTCAGCTAGGAAGTCCGAACAGATGAAAAATTTTTAGGGGATAAAAATATGCCTATATCTACCGTTTAAATACTAAAATACGACTAACAATGCTATCTTTAAGTGGTTTTGAACGATATTCTCGTTGGGTGCCCCTGAGAAGTTTGCAATACGATGCATATAAGAAAATAACACAAACAGCGGTGATAAACATTGTATTCCAACGCATTTTTAAGAACTTTGTTCATTCAAGAGCTTAAGCCTTCCCTTAATGTCAATATTAGTAGTGAGAAGTTATTGCTGTTTTAGCTATTACTTTTCATTATGTCTAGACACGTACTGCTGCAGATCAATTTTCTCAGTCTAGGTTCCAGACCCCTATTGTTTACGATATATATATAGTTTTTAAAAGTTGTAACGGTCACTTTTGAAAATGTGTGTTGCATGACTAGCATACGAAACGTCAAGTTTTATAAAAATGCGTTGGAATGCAATGTTTATCACCGCTGTTTGTGTTATTTTCTTAATCAAGCTACGATGGCCTAAGAAGAAGAGTTTATACGATGCATATAATCTTAATTGGTACTAGGTTTTTGAACTCGAACTCGAACTTCTGGTGGATTCCTTCTTATACTCTTTGTCTCCTTAGTCTTTCTTTAGCACTTAATTTCTTAAGATAATCTACATGTGGCCCTCGGAAAAAAAATGTGGTGGATATTAAAATTAAAAGTTAATACAAATTAAGAATTTCAAAAATGGAATTAAATCGGTTTGTCTAATTTCGTTGTTTTGCCAAATATCAGCGTTGAACAGCATTTGGGAGTACAGAAATAAACACCTTGGTTAATTTTTAATCTGGGATTAGCGTTAATCGGCTTTTGAACAACCAGGCCCTGCAGGCCCTGGTTTGAAAATTAAGGAGTAATTTGTCACTCAAGATATTAAAAGCTAATCAAATGGTATACTCATGAAATTAGGGAATAATTTCACTTGGGTTTTATCCAAAATCAAATAACTTCCCTCGCCCGAAGTCTCAGGAAATTATTTGATTTTGGACAAAATGCAGGTGAAAATATTCCCTAATTTCACTTGTCACCATTTGATTACCCATACTTAATATTAATTGATTGATGAAACGTCACAAACAAATGGCCACGTGTTAAATTGATCAAAAAATGCGTAGTTACAAAAACAAGGAATGATCGACCTAAAATGAGCTACAATGTACAATGGGATCTAAAATGATCTAAAATGATCAAGAACCAACTCATTTTAGATCATTTAAGATACCACTGTGGCTAATTGTAGGTCATTCCTTGTGTCAGTAACTACGTCAAACAATGATTTCACAAAGGGTGTCTTGAAAACTAAGACCCTAAGAGGTCTAAGACCGCAAAAACTGGAAAAAATTAACCCAAAACCCTTACTTTGGCTAACACTAGGCCTAAAGTTGGTTTTTTGTGTTACCTCAATCAAAGTTGAAGTCCTTCGTTTGCTACAACTTGTTTCAAAGTGAAAGATGGGTGATCTGCCATATTTAATTTCAGGAGTAACCATTAATTAGGTTTAGGAGGCAGTGTGGCCCAGTGGTTAGGGCGCTTGCCTTGAGATCCAGAGATCCCGGGTTCAAGACCCCCTCTGACCACTCGTTGAATTTGTTCCTGGTAGTCCCTGGTTCAACTTCTCAGCTGCACTTGTAAATAGCCAACTGGTTTGCCTCCGGCCAGTCGGGATTCTTAACAGTTGTTGTTGTTGTTCTGTTCCGTCATTTCATTAGAGTTTCATTGGCCATGAAAAGCCCCTAAGGGGGGCTGTCAATTAAGTATGTATTGTACTGTATTGTATTGTATTAACCATGCTCCATGTGTGGCCGGACGTCTTCATTTCCCGTTGGATGTATATACTAGCCCTGTGACCATCTAGGCCTAAAAACCAACTTTAGGCCTAGGGTTAGCCAAATTGAGGGGTTTGGCTTACTTTTTTCGAGTTTTCGAGGGGTCTTAGGGTCTTTTTCACAAATACCTTTTCAAGAGTAGTTACAATACCAGCCACTCCTGCAGTTATGTTTCGATGAGTCAACATCACTCCTTTAGGGTTCCCTGGTTTAATTCCAAAAATGTATGGTAAATTTCAAAAAGGGGGGAGAGATTAGGGTGGACTGCTAGAAAGCTGAATTTGCCAGTAAAATTACCTAAAACTCATTTACTTAAAACAGCAAAAATATCCATGAAATCTGCAGACTTTTAATTAAAACATGGACAAGACACTAACTGTAGCCAAACTGGCTAAGTCTACAGATGCCAAACACTTTTTGTGCCCCCAGAGTCTTTAAGCTCATATTATGATTTCATCTACAAAAATAATGAAACTCAAAAGAAGTCAGGGTCTGCCAAAAGTATTGCCATTGGATCAATGCATACATGTATCAAACATCCTTCATTCATGTTGATGAAAATGTTTTACACCTGAGGTTAAATTTTGGCTTGATAATTTTTTTTTGCATTCAGCAACAAATCACACATTTCAAGCTTGTAAAGAACATGCAAAGTTAACCAAAAATGGCATTGTTGAAAGTATTAAGCATTATGGTGTCTATACATGTAATTAAATACACTCAAACCACATACAAATGCACACACCGTTCGCAGTAGACCCACACTAAAAGATATCAAGCGTTTTCAAATTGCAGGTCAGTCCACGAATTTTAGAGAGATCACCATGCAAGTGCACATGACAAGAATCATTGCCATCAATCTATAAACCTATTAAATAACAAATAATCACTTTCATCAATTTAAAAGGAAAAGAAGACAGTAGAGAATTGTCGACTAGATTATCTATTATATTAACCCTAAAGTCTTGTTATCATTTCATGTGCCAAAGCCACAGATCCTTTGTGTAGGCAATTCCACTTTATGTTACATTGGGCCACAATCACCAGTAGCAGACTGGATCAACAACACCAAGCTAAAGCTCTATCACTATTCTGGACACTGGACAATCTCCACAACACAAATAATATTTTGATGAACTAACCTGTTGTCCCACTTGTATAACATACCACTGCAATATCATCTGGTTTTGGAGGCTACACATGACAGGAAAAAACACCATGGATAATGAAACAAAAACAAAAATTATAATAAAGATTGCAGTGTTCATCCACTGAACGTTCCACATGTAGCGTGTCCTGGACTTTGTGTGGGCAAATTTTGGACTATTACTTACAAATTAAAAATACATGTTAACAAAACTTGTGCTCAACTATTTTCTTTCTGCTACATCACACACATTTAAAATGTTGTCATAACATTCTTACCTTTTTCTCCTGTCTGTTATCCCTTCCACGCTCCTAAAGAGGGAAAACAACAAATTAGTTTGCTGCAAAAAATGCCATGATCATCCAGCAAAAACTCTCACAGTGCAAACATTTCACATAAACTTTGTGTTTGGACATCTCTATTAACTGCATTGCTACTTGAAAAACACTTGCCTGGACAATTTTATTCATTGTACATTATTGAAATTATGGAGGTGCCAAAATGTTACTTAACTAATTTCATGAATTTTTGCATTTCTGCATAATTTAACTCTTAGAACAGTGCATTATACATATAGATTGACAAAAATGTGATTTTGCAGTGATCAGTCAGGTTACGGCCGAGATTCTTTAGTATGCAATTGTTTTGTGCTGACGAAATCAATATTGTGAATGGTTTTACTTCCACTGTAATTTCAGGTGAAAGAATTACATAATAATAACACTATCATTATTATTCTATTAGAACTTACCTCTACGTCTGTAAAAGAAATGATTTTAACTCCCATTTCATCTCCAACAACCTTCTCTTCATCAGTGACAGCAGCACCAATCTTGACAATATTTTTTAACTTGGGGCATTTCTTAGCCTCTTCCAAAAGAACTTTTAGCTTGCTCTCATCACAAACAATTGTCGTCATTTGAGCTGAAACACGATCAAAAAAGAAACCAAGGTTAACAACATCTAGGTCTATTAAAAAAAAAAAACCTTTAACCCTCCCAACCCCCCCCCCCCTAAGAATGATAAATTACAAAACAAAAAAAAAAGGATGATAAATTGAGTGACAAGTATTTATGAGTCGATGAGTCAATGAGTCATGAGTCGATGAGTCATGAGTCAATGAGTCAATGAGTTAGTGCAGTTAATTAAACCATAAAATGAAAGCTAAAATTTCAGAGAGTGCTTATATTTACTGGCCTAATCACTGAAACGAGGGCTTAGGCTTAATCAACAAATCATTGCTATATTGACTGAGAGTCCATTGACTCATGACTCACGACTCATTGACTCATTTGACTCATAAAACATGCGTTCTCTGATAAATTACTTTATAATTTGTCTAATGTTAGATGATTTTACTTGTCAATGGGGGCCACTTCAAGGCTGGGCGAAAGGGTTATTTTTTACATGTACACGTAAATAACTGAACCATGCCATTAAAACCCACATTGACTCCAAGGAATGGGACTTACCGTTAAAATCCATGTACAAGCCGCACCCGTAGATATTGCCACACCCCCAATTTGGAAGCTCGAATTTCGAAAAAAAGATGTAGCCTGTGTACAGACCGCCCCTCCCCTCAAAAAAAAATCGGAGAGGAACGGTCTGTGATTTACCGTTGATAATCGTGTTCCATACCACGTGATTTTTCCTGGAATGTGTGGAAAATGATTTGATTGGTTATTACCCATCGATCATTACATCATTGAAACAACGAGTTTTGATTGGCTTTTATTTTTATTTCTCCACATCAACACTGTGAGAACCATCGTGAGAGATTTTACGATTAGTTCGTTCGTGTGTAACTTTGAGCACGGTACAAAATACGAATAAAAATCTTTTTGATTGTCAAAGAGGTTTTTCTTTTAAAGTACGAGCAGAATTGTTATCTATGGAGTGTAAAGTGGAAGTCGATTCGACGTACATTTGTAGGAATTGTCAGCGCAAAAGAAACGAAAGCGCTCTTCACGAGGTTTCAAAAGATTGTCCGCTCAAAAACGTCTCCCGCTATTCCTTACCAGTCAATGTAATCCCAACCAGCCTAGCCATTCTCAAGTACAATCTACAAAGCGTGATGCCATGGAATTAAGATTTGAGAATGTACACACCGAGGAAAATAACAGCTCATCGGCAACGGTCTGTGCTGTTTTGAAGATCAGAGCCGTACCTGGTTGGAAGACTTGCAAATACATCCTCTCCTTTAGAGAGTGCTTCTATGCTATTAAGCCAAGGTATCTTAAAACTATCGGAGACGCTCTTCGATGCACATTTGAAATCTACCTCATTGACCACCATTTTGAGAATTTAGCTCCAAACGAAATATGAGCCACACAAATTTTGGTCAGCGTAGATTACTAAATAATGCATGCAAAATTATTCCGGAACACGATTACTAACGGTAAATCACAGACCGTTCCTCTCCGATTTTTTTTTTGAGGGGAGGGGCGGTCTGTACACAGGCTAAAAAAAATGGAGACAACAAACTTTGAAGTTCCAATGAAGTTCTGCTAGTAAACAAACAAGGACAAACGTTCAATATTAATTGAACCTTAGAAAACTCAAACCTCAGGTGTTTCTGTAGATAAGACGCCCCTCTGATTTTTTATTTTACTTTTGAGAGAAAAGGTGCGGCTTATACATGGAAGAATGAATTAACCTTATAATGTTATAGTAAAACCAGAATAAACCTGGTGGAGGCCTTATTGCAATTGCTTACACTGTACCTGATACATACAAATTTAAAACTCCACAGTTTGTGCGATTGCAATGGATTGTACAATGATGATCATTTTCATCTATTAAAGCGTGGACACAATGATAGAAAAACATGTGGTAATTAATTGGCTGCAAACTTGACATGCTTGGTAGCCAAACATTTTATTTTAACTTACAGCTGTTAAGCAAACTTTTCGTGCCAGAGTTTGAAAGTATTCGTAAGATTTTTTGGCATAACTTTTTTAGTCTTACATGTTTTTAGTTCAATTAAAACTACTTTGATTGAATATAATTGCTTTTTTACCTTGGTTGACAATGAAGACACAAGCATCTGGTCCTAGTGTATCATACAAAGGAACTAATGACATTGAGTAAAGGTTGCATGCCTGCCCAACAAACACCCACTAAAATGGAAAGAAGAGAAACAAGGAAACCGCATGTCTTTAGAGCAACTTTTACAAAAATTCTGGAACAAAGTTCCAGCATAAGAGACAGGTCTGGCAGGTCAAAAACAGACAAACTTGAGTAATAGACTTCAGAAATTGAACAGCAAGTGACCTATCCACGGGGTGTTTCCAAAAGGCGGTTTTCTTCTAAAAATTCTTCAAGGTATAGGGGAATTTTTGCTCATGTCATTGTTTACACTTTGAATTCATCTCTTCAATGAACAATTGTACATGTATAGTAATGGCCAATTTAATATTGCTAACAAGTTCAAGGTTCAAAATTTCGAAGGACGTGCTACCAGTAAACTTAGTCATTTCACCAATTTTAACCCTTTCACTGCCATAAAATCTGTTGACACTTATAGATTTTACTCTGTCTAACACCAGACGATTTTACTCGTGAATGGCGAAGCCCTTGGCAGTGAAAGGGGTAAGCCTCTTTCCTGTGATATACAGCTCAACAACAGCCCTATTTATATAACATTTAGCTAGAGGGGTGTTGTGTAGTCTGAAATACCCAGTGAATGACTTCCTTGGTGGTCTTTTGTTCTTAGGTTTCACTCCTAACAATTAGATACAAAAAATTGTCTTGTTGGGATTTGCCTGAGCCAAAACACTAGTCTAGTCTTGCAACCAATGAATTTTTGAAATGGAAACATTACAGTAAACACCCGCATAATTATAAGAACAAGTGGATTAACAACATCAGGCTGAAATTTGGCCAATACAGCACCATGTAAATAAGAACACATTCAGCCTAATAAATAAAACATGTTCTTAATACAAAGGGAAAGGGTATTAGGATAATACCAATACAGTAACTTATATCAATTAGTACTATGGTGTTCAGGACCATCACAAACTATAAAATCTATTACAAAACAGCATTGTATGTTAATTAAACCTGTAGTAATATATAACTTGAAGTATTGCTGAAACCACTTTAAGAACATTTTAAGAACACTTTCAGGATCATTTCTCACTAAGCACCCCTCAAATAAGAACACAATCAGCCTTAAACCTGAAAAAAGTGTTGTTATATGCGGGTGTTTACTGTATTAATGGTTATACCCAACCTTGGCCAATTTGTTCAATAAAGTGGAAATGAATGAAATAAATGTATACCTCTGAAGTGCGGGCTACACAAAAAATTGTTTAAATTGTCCAGATACATGACTTGTAAGTGCGAGTATTCTCCCCTTCACCTTCAATAAAATGCATAGGTCAAACTCTCCCACAACATTATGAAATCTAAATCCCTTGCAGCAACAATAAAAGTCCCTACTCTACACTAGATTAAGATAACATTTTTTACAGTCTGGAGACAACACTTACAGTATGTCCAGATATGCATATAAATACTTTAGATGCATGCTCAATTTCAATGTCTAAGCATTTGCTACCTATAATTTCCAACAATCAAATAAGTGCTAGGGCTGTTAGCACTTATATATTAATTATTTGGTTCAATTAAATGAAGCTTAATTTTCATCTATGCTTCAAGAGCAGAGTTTAGAGCCTGTGATGATGAAGTTGGGGGAAAATATATAGCAAGGGGACACTTCCTGATGCTTATCAAAATAAGCATGCATCCAATTTACACTTGACGAGTATTCTGGACATATCTCAGTCTGAGACAACAGTGTTATCCCCTACTCTACTGATGTCAGTTTCCCTACAACCTCAATTCTGTTTGGTGCATAAACACCAACAAATGTATGTCCACTGTCAGCAGGATGGCAGCCAATTTCCACCAAACCAGAACCAGTATTGAAGGATCTTTCAAGGACCTAATAAAGAAAAATGACACGGACCCTCACAGTCAAGTCATGGTGACCATTCAACACTTGAGAAATAATTATTTTTCAAATCAGAACCTGTACTGTCCCAATTTTATATAATTTTTCTGATTTCAGTTACTGTAGCATTATCTCATTTGTATATCAAAAGCACTTTCAAAAAGCCTCAAATTTGTATGAAAACGACACTTGACAGCTTTTGATTGACACAGAAACTAATTCATTACATTATATTTTTTCCAGACATTATGCAGAAATTACCACAAAACTTACTTCCATTTAAAAAAAGCTATGTTAACTAAACACTAAATGACCCAGTTTTAAGCCTTGATTTAAAAAAGAAACCTGTTCATTGGAATTTTCCTTTTTAATGGTCTGCCATCACTAACTTTAAAATCTTGAGAGAGCTGTATTGAGGAGAAAATGACTTCAAATACACTGTACTTAGTAAACTACTTTAATTAATAATGCAATGCTTGTGTACGCAGCTGAATTAATATACAGCATTCATGAGAGTTTGGGCTTTTGTTGACCAACAGTATATCTTTGACAGAACGGGAATAACAACTCTCCTTTGATAACACAACGTTCAATCTTTATTCTGAAATGTTTGCCACTTCTTCATACAACTCTGAATCACAGTGCCCGCCCGGCTGACTCCTGGGAGTCAGCAGTCCCACCAACACTCTAAGACTTTAAAACTCATGTTTTGCATTTATATCTAAGCATTTACATGCTGAAATTTCAAGCTAGAGAGTAAATTATTTTATGAAGTCACAGTTTCCTAGATCAAACCCTCTGAGGTCAGTCAGTTTTGAATGCGAGTTACAGGACAGACCATGAAATCCAAGACTACACTCAAAGTTACTGTAATAAACAGCCTTTGGATAAAAATGAATTAAACAGGGTTCGTACACTTTTTCAGACCAAAAATACAAGGACTTTTCAAGGACTTTCAAGGGCCAAATTTTGAAATTTCAAGGACCTCTTTTTTATTTACGTCGAAGAATTTATTACCCATGGAAATAGTCTGACAGTACTGTTTCTTGCTCATTTTCTGTAACGAAGATGCGTGAAAATAATGCAAAGGCACCGGTAACCATTCTTGACCCTACAGCTCGTCGTGTTTGTAATGACATGACTTGAATGGCTGATTATGCGGGTCAGAAAAAATTCAAGGACTTTCAAGGACCAGGAATGAAGAGCAGAGATTTCAAGGACTTTCAAGGCCTTGAAAATGTACTCTCAAAATTCAAGGGTTTTCAAGGGTTTTCAAGACAAGTACGAACCCTGATTAAAGGTCAAAATTTTGCCAGTCAGGTGTTAAGCAAACAGACATCAAAAATCTGAAGGAAAAAAAGGAAGTGTTTTTTTTTGGTATCATAGTAGCAGTTCTTTAAGGCGTGATACTTAGTGCTCAAAAATATACCTCACCTCATTGTATGTTAGCCAGGCATAAGGCCCCCCTGGACTGCTGCGAAAACCCAAACAAGGCTTATCCCCTGAAAACAAAATGAAGTTATAAGTGAGGGATTTACAGTCAAATAATTGTTTACATTGTTTTCTTCAAAGAAAGAAATAGAATACACTGTAGTGGACGTGCCCCCTGGGGTTAGGGAGGAGACCGCTGAAATTTCAGACTAGAAATATAATTAAAAGAAGAGATTTGCTTCATCAATGTTGACTTGGAGAATACTCACCTCATTGTAATTAAATAAGCCAGGGATAATTGAGGCCCTTAACCCTTTGATTCCCAAATCGGCCTGAACCGGCCAAACTTTAATGTCTAACGCCAGACGAATTTACTCGTCAATGGAGAGTCCCCAGGAGTCAATGGGTTAATATTATAATACAGTAGCCCATTTATAGAGCACCTGAACTTAGTCCAGTAATCAGAAGGTCATTGATACGTTCCCTGCAAAGGAGCACTCAGATTTTTTCCTGAGTATACACACCCCACAGTCACTACCGACAAAATACTCTTCAGTCCATTCACCACGGTTAACATAATTTAACGTAACGTTAATTTTTCTTTAACTTCAAAAGAGATGATGTAATTACAACATGTTGCCATTTAACTTCAGGTTTGTGAAGCCCTGTTAGAAGTCCGTGGAGTGATGGACCTTGACATGACAATATTATTTTATAGCAAACCGAGACACCAACAAACTTTGTGAAATCCCTGGTGTATGAATTAAATGAATCATGATGAATACATTATTTGTTAATAATTATTCATAAATAATGAGAATTTATGAGGAATAATAAGCACTTAATGACTAGTCCCAATTTTGTTTCCCCAAGACCTTCAATGTTTGCAACTGGTATTTTTTTACAGGTCACAGGTCATTAATTGTTTTACAAATACAGAAAGTATCCCAAACATTCATAAAAGCTAACCTTATAGGCACAATTAGGCCTAAACAAAAGTTTTTATGCCTAAGGTTAGCGTTTATGACTGTTTAGGATACTTTCTGCATTGGTAAAACAATGACCTGTGACCTGCAAAAAATACCAGCCACAATGTTTGCCATAGGGAACATGACTCTGGGTCAAGGGGAAACAAAACTCTCTGTTTCCTTTTGGGACCAGTTATTAAGTGTGTTTTCATTGTACAGTTATACTGTACCTCCCAATGCTATGAAAGCATTTGTATACCATGACAGCAGAAAGCTGTTTTTCCTGACTTGAGCTGGCAAACAAATTTGCTGTGGTTTCAAGGCTCACAATTGCAACCTGATCATGTGTGAGTTGAAAGTTCACATTGTTGTTTCCCCGGCTAGTTTACAGAGTATGCATTTTGTTCCCTCTCTGGAGTAAGTGAGTTTAAATCCACCCAAGGCACACGACATATTCTTCTCCATTTGGAATACATATTTTGAGTTAACAGGTATAACAATAATTGCATGCAGAAGACTATTTAATTATGAAGGTATGTTCTGATCTGAGCTCACACAGAAAGTATTATGTTATCAGTTGCAAACAAAATGCCTTAATTCGTTCAGTGCAACAGCTCCTTCTACCTGATAAGTTTACTCCCCGCATGAAAGCTTCATGGGCAGTGGTGACATCATCAAATAGTCTTTCAATAATCTCTGTACTTAAAGAGCTCATTCTGGCACCATCCTCGCCCTGAAATTCATTGTAGTAAAAAATATTAATTTATTGGCTCAAAAGCATCAATTTGGTAGTATGAAGTAAAATAATTTTAATACTGAGCTTAAAGCCGAAGCAAGCTTATACTGTTCTCGGCCCTGGC
The DNA here is from genome assembly GCF_036669935.1 of Montipora foliosa. NCBI lineage: Eukaryota > Metazoa > Cnidaria > Anthozoa > Scleractinia > Acroporidae > Montipora > Montipora foliosa. Next base: position 34,685,785 of record NC_090873.1, read on the forward strand.
CAAAACAAATAAAAATGGTCGATATCTTGATTGTGTATAGAACAATTCAAGGTATTGGTCAATATATCAACCACAAAGCAGTCGACTAGTGGCCAAAACCTGGCCACCTATGGACCAACAATCAATCAACCATCAGTCGCAAGATCAATCTACTGTCGATCGCTGTATAATCGGTGCTCTATCGGTCAACAGTGGTCATTGCCCATGACACTCTTATGAATATATATACATTTCAACCAAGACTTGTTAGACAAGAACTGTTTATATATCGGCCGATACTCCGTTGGCTCACATTTCACCTAATACTTGAACGATAACTTACCAACACTCTGCCTATGTTCCTCAGTGACTTGGTCAATACCATATCATCACACTTGGGGCACCTCCACCCTCACCCCCAGTTAGAACAAGGCAAGTTGCAAGTTTTCAGCTCGGTACCATGCTTCGTTTCAAAAATAGAGCAGTTTGAATTTCAGAGTTTTTTACAGTGCGTGACATGTTGACGACTTTCGAAAAACACGCCAGTTGCATAAAAATATTGATTTCCCTCGTGTTTTTGTGGCCTAAACAGCCAATATACTAGGAGACGTGTCTATACGAATGTTTGCTAGCTCATTATACATGTACAGCAGAAAGTGTTAAAGACAGCCAAACTAAATTCCACATGTTTCTACAGGTTTCCGGCCGCCATGTTGATGTACTTCAGCAGTACACCAACATGGCGCATCCATACTACACTCTACAAATTTGAGTACTAAATTTTGCCGAATAACTCAAGTACAGAATATCGCACGGCCCTGAGACTTGGAGATGTTGTTTATTTATTCCTCTCTCTCAATTTCTTAAATGGTAAGTGATTTATGTTTGTGTGACGTGCAACCCAAGAATACAATGTAGCTCTAATTAGCATGAGAAAAGCAAAACCTGAAGGATTCTGGTACTTGTAGTCAAATGGTGTCATCGTGCAAATGTCCTATTCTCCAATTTCTCAAATCCCATAATACACTTCTTTTACCCCCAAAAAATTTGCAAAGGCATTGTTTTTGATTTCTCTTGGGACATCTTCATGTCCAAAGAGAAATAAAAAACAATGATAATTTGCAACATTTTTTTTTTCTGGGGGGGGGGGGGGTGCGTTCGATTGACCGTATTTTGGAATAGGAATTCATGCAATAGAAGTTAGAAATCCTTCGCTTTTCCGGAGATTTACATTAAAATTGTCAAACACCTGCTAAAATGCTATGTTAAACATATCTTTATTATATATTTTTGTTGCTTAAAAATGCCACACGTACATAGCGTTTTAAATCATCACTCCACGTATTCTTATTCCGGAATGGAGTCAATCGAACGCACTCCAAGATTCACTTCATTTTACCATTACACGGAGATTTTATTTTCCATTGAGTATGAATGTTTTGATCTTACCTCCCCTACAAATTATCAAGTGAAATATCATACTTGTGTATATTAAGCTAAGCATGCAGTATATACGAATCACGCTAAATAAATCAACACAACTTAGCGTACACATGCACTGATGCTTTGAGACGATATCACGTCTCCTTATTGTTACTGTGCAGATTGGCTGTCGAAACAAATGGAATTTTATTCCTGTGGTTGGCACATTTGAATAACAAAAGCAACGTTTGTAAACAGATATCTTCCCTACTAAATTAAAATGTACTAATACTTGCCGGTAATTCGTAGGATTGTCTGTTCGCATCGACAGGACATGGTTGTGGAGTTGGTCGAGAATAAAGATAATATGCTGAGGTGACTGCAAATGCACCCAAAGCTGCTACCACGGCTGGATCGCTCAAATATGTCAACACTGACTCCTTCGCTGTGTAATTTGTCATCTTTTAACTTCACTTTGGTACAAATAAAATGAGCAATATGATGGCACAAACTCATGCATGCGCTATGGTAAGCAGAAGTTTTCGTGCGGTTTCACGAAACATAAATTACGAAATTGGGCAGTTGCGCAGAGGGCTAAACAAACAGAGAGCGATCAATCTGATTTATACAACTCGGATTGCGCGTGAACCTTCAATGACTTCAAAATTGGTACGCAGTGCGTACCCCGGGGGGTGGAGGGGTACTTTAGGAACTTTTGGGTGGGGATGTGCCGCTGGGACCCTGGAACCCTTAGCCTATACCAGAGCTAGTTCAGCTGAATTTTGCTACCCTATACTAGAGTAAACACGCACCGATTTCCGTCTAAATCCCGATACTTGACAGTTACTAATATCCAGAAGTGTTTCATGATAGCCATTTATCGACACAGTTGAGGCTGAGTTGCGTAAACTTTGCCGACTCGATTTTTAAATATTTTTTAGCGGGAATTTCTGGTTTCCTTAGTCTTGATAAAATCTTCAACCGAATGGTCAGTTTCGTGAAAAATGATACCCATTCTAGACCCAAACGCTAGGATTTACATACTCTATCCTAGAGTAAACTGCTTGAAAACCATACCCTTCACAGCGGCACATAACTATATAGTCCATATATGGCAGTACCTCCCCCGGGGTGCGTACATGCTGTACGTGTGGTAAGCCACCAAGGTAAAAGAAGAAGTCCTGGAAACAAGCTCTGATTTACATTTGAGAGCGATTCTGGATGTGCAAAGAAAGAAGTTCACCACAATACTTTAACACCTTTTAAGTATTGCATTTACTTACAGGACGTCTGAGTTGTAGTCTTTGGAAAGAGATGAAAAACTGTCCACAACGCCGGCCGTTTTTCCTTTTTTAAATTTTATTTTATGCACTTGTTTTTGCATGTGCTGCTTTAAAATCACCAATTCACCTTTTTATTTACTAAAGCAATGCCATCTTGAATTTTGCGTTTGGCGCAATCTATGGGTTTGTTAGCCTGAATGAAAGACAATGTATCTAGGTAGATACACTGAGAGTGGGACCGGATCAACTCGGATCGCTCACCTCGGATCGACGTAATGCACCTATCAATGTTAAGTAGAGGGGGGAGAGGCCGGGCATAGGCGGGGAATTTGAACTCAGATCAGTTTTTGTGTTCAAATGCCCGGCCCCAGGGAAGTCATCCTGGGTCAAAGAAGTGCAAATTCCTCACCCCAGGGGCACCCGAAGCTTAGAACGATCTGCCACGTGTTCCAGAGCGTCAACATCCACGAACTCCTGCCATTCGTCTTCGAATTGCTGAACCAAGATTTCGCCGTCAATATCAATTTTGAATTCTGTTTTCACCGTATTGATAAAACTCTCACCAACTACCAGAGCTTTAGGGCTCTCACCGTACTGAACAAGAACCTAAATAGTAAATTTAATTAAATACATTTATAATGCTTATGAATTCAAGCAAGCACACACAAGTTGCACAAAGAAAACTCATGAATATTCAAACATATGCAAAAAATATGCACCAGAGTACAACGGAAACAAAAGCTTTTCTATTGGATTACATCTCAACCTTGTTAAAAAGATTCGATGACCTTTGTCTTACAAAATATAGAGCAGCTTTTACTCATGGCGTTGGGGAATCGCAGAGTTTGCTTCTGGTGACTTTTGGGTAATTCCAAAATGGCGGTACTATTTTTCAGTCTTCTCGGTCATTCAAGATGGCGATCAGCCAAGATGGCGTCAGTGGACCCCACTCTTCTAACTGTTAAAGTCAAAAGTCCCGACCCCCGGAACTCAACGAATAATCAAAAGTCTCTACCACGGGCAGACTTGTAACGTCAAATCCCCCTCCTATGCCCATCTGGAGCGTGCAACTTCCATACAGCGTCTGTGAAACGGCGTTTTCACAAGCAGGTTTATTCTTAGACTAGCCCTTCCCGCGAATTAGGTCGAAAAACAAAGGCAGTTCCGGTTCGGTGACCCTGTGACGTCAGCTTGATTTCTTGTAATTGGTCATCGGGCTCCTGTGGGAGTCTCATTCGCGGGAAATTCAATCTAAAAATAAATCGGTCTGTGAAAACGCCGTTACACGAACACAGTAGAGTTGTAGGCTCCGGGTCGTGGGTTCCTGTAGGTGCATAAAACAAATGATATGGCTTCGCGAAATCACCCTAGCCCTAATCTTCAAGCTAACCTTGGTGAAATCGGAGCAGACGTCGAATAGTTTTGGCTTAAAAAACCATTTTTGGCTCGATCCGAGTGTATGCGTAGCTATCGGTGAAAAGGTCAATTCACTGACTTACATGGCCGTAACGCATTGTTTTCCTGCATTTGAACCAAATGCAGATTCATTACCTTGAGAAAATCTGCATTATGAGTAGGATCAACTAACTGATAGGACCCTCGATGCTCATTCATATCACTGCTTTCACGCTATAAAACATCCATACTAACTGCTAATCAATATTATTACACTCTAAGTCCAGGGTTCTCCTCAAAAATTTTTACATTCTCAAGAACAGTGCGTGAATATTGTAGCACACAATTTGAGTTAGCAATCCTGTCACTTCATTCCGAGACCAATACTGCTCTATCAAGCATTTTAATGTTGGTAAATAGAATATACTCAGGTTAAAAAAAAATACGTCTTACGGTCTGCATAGTATTTCAAAAAATTCCTTCGGCACGTGATGCCAGTTCTCCAGTTTTGACAAAACTGCTATGCATAGCCTCCATTTCCGCCGCTCACTCGAATTCGGGTATCCGCCCTCATTTCCCGAAACGGCCGCTGGTAATTGAGCCCAGGCTCTACACTGTTCATTTGTCGCACCCATTTCAAGTTGCTGCTGTTTAATTTTGTTACTGCACAATGTAAAGTACAGTATTGGAATTATTATACAAAATTATTAATACACCGTGCAATGGTAGCTTTAGTTCAGGGGCACCCAACGAGTAATTTCGGTAAATATCTGTTCGGAAGATATGGTGGGCTAGGGTTTTTGAGACTCAGACTTTCGAGGCGCATTGAAATTGTAGACATTTTTGCCAACAGATTTCCAAGAAATTTCGGAAAAGAAGTGAAGATTCTGAAGAGTGCGTAAAATTTTCAAAACAACATTGAAGACCGCTAGAATTTTACAGAGCTGAATAACAGTGACTGTGATATTGGAAATAGCATAAAATTGGAAGATTTATAACTTCTATCATTTTCCACATTTGTTTGAAAATCATATTTTAAGGTACCCTGGGGCACCTTTCTCGAAAGTCCCGAAAACTTTTCGGGCCCGAAAAGCCCTTTGTGAAACTGATAACCGCTTATTTTGGAAAGCCGATCTTTTAACATGTTTTCAAGCCAACTAAAAGAAATATGTCTGTGAAGTTTGACGACTTTAATAAACCTAATCGACCGTTCTTGAGATACAGAAGAAATTGTGACACCCGAAAATGGCCCGTAAAGTTTCGGGACTTTCGAGAAACGGGCCCCTGGTGCCAGAGGTTTTTCTTGAGTCACGAGAGAGTCGCAAAGAGGCGAAGACGAGTCGCGAAGCGGTGAGAATAGAAAAACCTCACTCGAATCTCACTTTCATGCAGACGCCAGGGTCTGGATCTGACCCTCAAGCTCGGATTGGTTGATATTTCTACAAACACGCAAATCAATATGATTGGTTCATTTGATTGGTAATACCAAAGGGACGCGCGATTGCTTAGTTGCCATTGATCACTTTTGTAATTATCAGTTTAACACCTTTAACAAAAAATAGTTTGTAGGGCAGCTACAAAGTCACTACGCGAGCTTTTAAAAGTATTGTGGAAACCATTTGAGGTGATTCTGACAACCCGTCGTAAGGTGTCCCTGTTAGTTATGAGCAAACAAAACGGCTCTTGAGATGATCTCGGTTTCGGTGTAATTAAAATACAGTTTGAAGGACTTAACTATTATTCAATACCCTGCTTTGCAATTGCAAGTTCACAACAAACAAATGAACTTTCAGATGATTTAATTTTTGATAAATTTAGCTACGCTCTCCTTAGCTTAATTTGAGGCGTGACATACATGCTAAATTGATCAAATTATTGATCAATAGCTCACGGCGATTGATGGGACGTATACAAAACAAAAAATACCTAGGTACAAAACACAGGTCTCAGGTCTCTGTTTTACCAATACAGAAACAAACCTAAACATTCATTAAAGCTAATTCCTAAAAACTCTTGTTTAGGTCTAATTAGGCTCAAAGATAGCTTTAATGAATGTTTAGGTTTCTTTTAAGTTCTGTATTGGTAAAACAGAGACTCGAGATCTGATACCTGTGTTTTGTACCTAAAGAATCCAGCGGTCCATGGACCACCCCTGTGGGATCTGTGGACCCGGTTCATGGGCAACCCGCTCTTTAAATATACATTCATTTTCCATTCATCGAAAATTTCTACGGAACAAATGAGCCCAACAAATTGACCTGCTTTAAAACTCAAAGCTCACAAGAGTGAATTTAATAATGCACTCTTGTCATTGGGGTGCATGGATGGCGCAGTGATGAGAGCACTCGCCTCCCACCAATGTGGCGATTCCCAGGCTCAGCGTCATATGTGGGTTGAGTTTGCATGTTGTGGGGGGGGGGGGGGGGGCAGATAGAAAAAAGGCCTGGGACCAAGAAACGATGTTCTCACAACTTGCAAAGCATTCATCTTGGTCAGTGCGGGTTTTTTGAGCGGGCGTGTGCCTAGGTACTTCGTATATCTCCTATTATAGTGTATTTAAATTATAATGTATTTCTACGCGTATACTATAGTGTCTTTAAATAATTAGCCCTATATACCCATGTATACCCTTGTATACCCCTATATACCCTTGTATACCCCAATATTCCCATGTACACCCTTATATACCTCTATATACTCATTTATACCCCTTAATACCCCTTTGAGGGTATACATGGGTATATAGGGCTAATTATCAATACACTATAAATACCTTATATTTAAATACATAATAATTAACAACTATTCTTTGAAATCGAGGTGAATAGTGGCAGAATATTTACCTCGCCGCTTCGTGGCTCGGTAAATATTCTGCCACAATTCACCGAGATTGAAAAGAATAATTGTATTAGTATATACTCACCAAGTGATCTCAACAACATTTGCTGAAGAAAACCATCCACAGTCGATTTAATTGACATCTCAATTCATGCGTGGAAAACGTGCAAGCGGCACAAAGCATGCGCGAAAGTTTATACAGAAGCTTCAGACATGGCAAATCTAAATAACCTTCGTTAAAATCCTCGTCACAAACAGCAAAATGGTCATTTAACACCGTTTAAATCAGGAAGGTAAATCGAACGTCTGCTTGTTAAAACACTTCCACCCTTCGATCAAAGTTTTTGAGGTTCATTTGAAATGGAAATATTTAAAGTGCAGTTGCATGGTAAAGGATCCACATGAAATGGCAGCTGCGCTGTAATTGACGTGAGCGTTAGTTTTAAAATGACCCGTCTTGTTTCCTTGCAGCCGTTTAAAACTTTCTTAGACATTTTTTTAATTCCTCTATTTCAGTAACAAATTTGTTTTGGTGGGCGACCAGCCCTACAAGAGAGAATTACTCCGATTGAAACAAATTGTTGGCGTGAAGATTGTTTAATTTTCAGCAATAATTATCTGGAAAAACGAAGTCAAACACTAGTTGGCAAAAGAATGAACTCTTCTCTTACCCTTGAAAACTTTCAGGCCAAATTCTGTGGCTTTCTTTGTCTTCTGTAGCACAGCATCATTTTGTATTCTCAATATTTCCGATTCATAAATGCTAGCCAGTTTACGCCAGCCATTTTATTTTGTTTGGGACAAGGATTATTCACTCCGAAGGGAGTCAATAATGCTCAATTACTCCGAGATAGCAAACCAATGAGATTGCTTGAAATAACAACATCACCGACTGAGTATATACTAATAGGGGATACATGAGGTACATACTTCATTGCAACATTTGCTGTAATCAGTATATGTGGGCTCATCTTAGAGCATCACGTGACAAATATAAACCGTTTGTGTTCCGAAAGGGAGCGAGCGAGTTGGCTCCAATCTGGTAGGTAATCATTTTATACCAACTGCCTTTGAGGCCATTTTCGTCTACCGAAGCCCCCAGGCTGGCATCATTAAGCTAGAATGTGTGTTAAGGCAAGCCTTTGAAAGAAAACAGAGGCGAGAGATGGTTTCATGCAGACTGGGACGCCTAAAATGCTCTGTTGTAAACATGGCGGTTCACGAGTGAAGTCGTCTCTCTGGCCTTTCTGTGGACGAATTCCAGGACCTACTGACACAATCTGGGCAAGTTTTGAAAGCTAAAACCTTCAATCGATGCCTTATTTTGCTGGTAGGACTGGGTGGCCCGACACTTATGAAAAAAACTATGAAATGAGAATCGGGAGTCTTCCCTTGTCATGGAATGGCAGAATTACCCAGAATTCTTTTTGGGCATGAGCGAGGCAACTTAAGAAGCACGAGACTGGCCTTCATCGAATGGCTGAAGCGCGCCAGAGGAAATGATTTCTAGCAAGATACTCAGGAGTAGGCCTGGTGTGTGCTGTTAACGTAGATTTTGGATTTCTGAACAAGTTTTTATCATAGAAACTTCGCGACAAAGTTGTGCTTTCATTTTGCTATAAATCTCGTGTCAAAGAAACGGTATAATAATGCTTATATGAAAAATACGTTTTCTCTCCCGTCCCCTTCTTATCATCCACCTTCGCGGAAATTACATTCTGTTCCTCAATAAACCTGGAACAACCAGTTATAGCCTTAGCTCTCATTTTTCTTACGTATCAGCTAAGTTGCGGAATGCGCTACCTGATTTTATCCGTACCTATGAGTTTACTGGTTTTAAAAGAGAATACAAGGCCGCATTTTGTACAGCGGCTTTTTTAAAATGAATATATCTTTAAATATTATGTATTTAGTAGGTCTCTGTGTATGCTATGTATTTTAGCTGTAAATGTAATGTCTCGAAGATATTATCTCCTGTAGTTATTCGGAAATTAAAAAGCTTATGACTGTATGTATGTTACCTTTAGGAGGGCGCATGCGCACACTTTGTAATTAGCGACTCCAGTGCTTACCATATGACAGACAAAATGACTTTTCTCTTTAATATATAAGCCATCTAACTCTTACGCTATATTGACAAGGGCGGTTTGGAGCTGTGAGTAGGCGTGGGATTTGTCACATATGGTTTAGGGGCCGACATATCTCTCCCTCAATGCCGTACCGGGAGGCAAGGTCGGTAGCACGAAAGCAGCGAAGGGCCAACTGCGTCCAAAAGCGATCGCACGGGCCGAAATCCCGGGATGACTCGTTTGGTACGACGCTCCAGCGCCGGTGTCTGGAGGTACTGCGTTTTTCTCTCTTGTTCAAACATTCCGTCAGCGCATGCGCAAATGTTCTGGCTCCTCGATACCTAATCTACCAAAAAAAAATTAACATGCTGGTTTTTTTTTATATTTTTTTTTATTTTTTTATACCAGCAATTGACATTTCAGTTGATTTTATAGGCATAAAAATAACGTAAGAACCGTGCGTGTCTGGTCTTGTCTCAGACAGAGGCGAGAGATGGTTTCATGCAGACTGGGACGCCTAAAATGCTCTGTTGTAAACATGGCGGTTCACGAGTGAAGTCGTCTCTCTGGCCTTTCTGTGGACGAATTCCAGGACCTACTGACACAATCTGGGCAAGTTTTGAAAGCTAAAACCTTCAATCGATGCCTTATTTTGCTGGTAGGACTGGGTGGCCCGACACTTATGAAAAAAACTATGAAATGAGAATCGGGAGTCTTCCCTTGTCATGGAATGGCAGAATTACCCAGAATTCTTTTTGGGCATGAGCGAGGCAACTTAAGAAGCACGAGACTGGCCTTCATCGAATGGCTGAAGCGCGCCAGAGGAAATGATTTCTAGCAAGATACTCAGGAGTAGGCCTGGTGTGTGCTGTTAACGTAGATTTTGGATTTCTGAACAAGTTTTTATCATAGAAACTTCGCGACAAAGTTGTGCTTTCATTTTGCTATAAATCTCGTGTCAAAGAAACGGTATAATAATGCTTATATGAAAAATACGTTTTCTCTCCCGTCCCCTTCTTATCATCCACCTTCGCGGAAATTACATTCTGTTCCTCAATAAACCTGGAACAACCAGTTATAGCCTTAGCTCTCATTTTTCTTACGTATCAGCTAAGTTGCGGAATGCGCTACCTGATTTTATCCGTACCTATGAGTTTACTGGTTTTAAAAGAGAATACAAGGCCGCATTTTGTACAGCGGCTTTTTAAAATGAATATATCTTTAAATATTATGTATTTAGTAGGTCTCTGTGTATGCTATGTATTTTAGCTGTAAATGTAATGTCTCGAAGATATTATCTCCTGTAGTTATTCGGAAATTAAAAAGCTTATGACTGTATGTATGTTACCTTTAGGAGGGCGCATGCGCACACTTTGTAATTAGCGACTCCAGTGCTTACCATATGACAGACAAAATGACTTTTCTCTTTAATATATAAGCCATCTAACTCTTACGCTATATTGACAAGGGCGGTTTGGAGCTGTGAGTAGGCGTGGGATTTGTCACATATGGTTTAGGGGCCGACATATCTCTCCCTCAATGCCGTACCGGGAGGCAAGGTCGGTAGCACGAAAGCAGCGAAGGGCCAACTGCGTCCAAAAGCGATCGCACGGGCCGAAATCCCGGGATGACTCGTTTGGTACGACGCTCCAGCGCCGGTGTCTGGAGGTACTGCGTTTTTCTCTCTTGTTCAAACATTCCGTCAGCGCATGCGCAAATGTTCTGGCTCCTCGATACCTAATCTACCAAAAAAAAATTAACATGCTGGTTTTTTTTATATATTTTTTTATTTTTTTATACCAGCAATTGACATTTCAGTTGATTTTATAGGCATAAAAATAACGTAAGAACCGTGCGTGTCTGGTCTTGTCTCAGACAGAGGCGAGAGATGGTTTCATGCAGACTGGGACGCCTAAAATGCTCTGTTGTAAACATGGCGGTTCACGAGTGAAGTCGTCTCTCTGGCCTTTCTGTGGACGAATTCCAGGACCTACTGACACAATCTGGGCAAGTTTTGAAAGCTAAAACCTTCAATCGATGCCTTATTTTGCTGGTAGGACTGGGTGGCCCGACACTTATGAAAAAAACTATGAAATGAGAATCGGGAGTCTTCCCTTGTCATGGAATGGCAGAATTACCCAGAATTCTTTTTGGGCATGAGCGAGGCAACTTAAGAAGCACGAGACTGGCCTTCATCGAATGGCTGAAGCGCGCCAGAGGAAATGATTTCTAGCAAGATACTCAGGAGTAGGCCTGGTGTGTGCTGTTAACGTAGATTTTGGATTTCTGAACAAGTTTTTATCATAGAAACTTCGCGACAAAGTTGTGCTTTCATTTTGCTATAAATCTCGTGTCAAAGAAACGGTATAATAATGCTTATATGAAAAATACGTTTTCTCTCCCGTCCCCTTCTTATCATCCACCTTCGCGGAAATTACATTCTGTTCCTCAATAAACCTGGAACAACCAGTTATAGCCTTAGCTCTCATTTTTCTTACGTATCAGCTAAGTTGCGGAATGCGCTACCTGATTTTATCCGTACCTATGAGTTTACTGGTTTTAAAAGAGAATACAAGGCCGCATTTTGTACAGCGGCTTTTTTAAATGAATATATCTTTAAATATTATGTATTTAGTAGGTCTCTGTGTATGCTATGTATTTTAGCTGTAAATGTAATGTCTCGAAGATATTATCTCCTGTAGTTATTCGGAAATTAAAAAGCTTATGACTGTATGTATGTTACCTTTAGGAGGGCGCATGCGCACACTTTGTAATTAGCGACTCCAGTGCTTACCATATGACAGACAAAATGACTTTTCTCTTTAATATATAAGCCATCTAACTCTTACGCTATATTGACAAGGGCGGTTTGGAGCTGTGAGTAGGCGTGGGATTTGTCACATATGGTTTAGGGGCCGACATATCTCTCCCTCAATGCCGTACCGGGAGGCAAGGTCGGTAGCACGAAAGCAGCGAAGGGCCAACTGCGTCCAAAAGCGATCGCACGGGCCGAAATCCCGGGATGACTCGTTTGGTACGACGCTCCAGCGCCGGTGTCTGGAGGTACTGCGTTTTTCTCTCTTGTTCAAACATTCCGTCAGCGCATGCGCAAATGTTCTGGCTCCTCGATACCTAATCTACCAAAAAAAAATTAACATGCTGGTTTTTTTTATTTATTTTTTTTTATTTTTTTATACCAGCAATTGACATTTCAGTTGATTTTATAGGCATAAAAATAACGTAAGAACCGTGCGTGTCTGGTCTTGTCTCAGACAGAGGCGAGAGATGGTTTCATGCAGACTGGGACGCCTAAAATGCTCTGTTGTAAACATGGCGGTTCACGAGTGAAGTCGTCTCTCTGGCCTTTCTGTGGACGAATTCCAGGACCTACTGACACAATCTGGGCAAGTTTTGAAAGCTAAAACCTTCAATCGATGCCTTATTTTGCTGGTAGGACTGGGTGGCCCGACACTTATGAAAAAAACTATGAAATGAGAATCGGGAGTCTTCCCTTGTCATGGAATGGCAGAATTACCCAGAATTCTTTTTGGGCATGAGCGAGGCAACTTAAGAAGCACGAGACTGGCCTTCATCGAATGGCTGAAGCGCGCCAGAGGAAATGATTTCTAGCAAGATACTCAGGAGTAGGCCTGGTGTGTGCTGTTAACGTAGATTTTGGATTTCTGAACAAGTTTTTATCATAGAAACTTCGCGACAAAGTTGTGCTTTCATTTTGCTATAAATCTCGTGTCAAAGAAACGGTATAATAATGCTTATATGAAAAATACGTTTTCTCTCCCGTCCCCTTCTTATCATCCACCTTCGCGGAAATTACATTCTGTTCCTCAATAAACCTGGAACAACCAGTTATAGCCTTAGCTCTCATTTTTCTTACGTATCAGCTAAGTTGCGGAATGCGCTACCTGATTTTATCCGTACCTATGAGTTTACTGGTTTTAAAAGAGAATACAAGGCCGCATTTTGTACAGCGGCTTTTTTTAAATGAATATATCTTTAAATATTATGTATTTAGTAGGTCTCTGTGTATGCTATGTATTTTAGCTGTAAATGTAATGTCTCGAAGATATTATCTCCTGTAGTTATTCGGAAATTAAAAAGCTTATGACTGTATGTATGTTACCTTTAGGAGGGCGCATGCGCACACTTTGTAATTAGCGACTCCAGTGCTTACCATATGACAGACAAAATGACTTTTCTCTTTAATATATAAGCCATCTAACTCTTACGCTATATTGACAAGGGCGGTTTGGAGCTGTGAGTAGGCGTGGGATTTGTCACATATGGTTTAGGGGCCGACATATCTCTCCCTCAATGCCGTACCGGGAGGCAAGGTCGGTAGCACGAAAGCAGCGAAGGGCCAACTGCGTCCAAAAGCGATCGCACGGGCCGAAATCCCGGGATGACTCGTTTGGTACGACGCTCCAGCGCCGGTGTCTGGAGGTACTGCGTTTTTCTCTCTTGTTCAAACATTCCGTCAGCGCATGCGCAAATGTTCTGGCTCCTCGATACCTAATCTACCAAAAAAAAATTAACATGCTGGTTTTTTTTTATATTTTTTTTTATTTTTTTATACCAGCAATTGACATTTCAGTTGATTTTATAGGCATAAAAATAACGTAAGAACCGTGCGTGTCTGGTCTTGTCTCAGACAGAGGCGAGAGATGGTTTCATGCAGACTGGGACGCCTAAAATGCTCTGTTGTAAACATGGCGGTTCACGAGTGAAGTCGTCTCTCTGGCCTTTCTGTGGACGAATTCCAGGACCTACTGACACAATCTGGGCAAGTTTTGAAAGCTAAAACCTTCAATCGATGCCTTATTTTGCTGGTAGGACTGGGTGGCCCGACACTTATGAAAAAAACTATGAAATGAGAATCGGGAGTCTTCCCTTGTCATGGAATGGCAGAATTACCCAGAATTCTTTTTGGGCATGAGCGAGGCAACTTAAGAAGCACGAGACTGGCCTTCATCGAATGGCTGAAGCGCGCCAGAGGAAATGATTTCTAGCAAGATACTCAGGAGTAGGCCTGGTGTGTGCTGTTAACGTAGATTTTGGATTTCTGAACAAGTTTTTATCATAGAAACTTCGCGACAAAGTTGTGCTTTCATTTTGCTATAAATCTCGTGTCAAAGAAACGGTATAATAATGCTTATATGAAAAATACGTTTTCTCTCCCGTCCCCTTCTTATCATCCACCTTCGCGGAAATTACATTCTGTTCCTCAATAAACCTGGAACAACCAGTTATAGCCTTAGCTCTCATTTTTCTTACGTATCAGCTAAGTTGCGGAATGCGCTACCTGATTTTATCCGTACCTATGAGTTTACTGGTTTTAAAAGAGAATACAAGGCCGCATTTTGTACAGCGGCTTTTTTTAAATGAATATATCTTTAAATATTATGTATTTAGTAGGTCTCTGTGTATGCTATGTATTTTAGCTGTAAATGTAATGTCTCGAAGATATTATCTCCTGTAGTTATTCGGAAATTAAAAAGCTTATGACTGTATGTATGTTACCTTTAGGAGGGCGCATGCGCACACTTTGTAATTAGCGACTCCAGTGCTTACCATATGACAGACAAAATGACTTTTCTCTTTAATATATAAGCCATCTAACTCTTACGCTATATTGACAAGGGCGGTTTGGAGCTGTGAGTAGGCGTGGGATTTGTCACATATGGTTTAGGGGCCGACATATCTCTCCCTCAATGCCGTACCGGGAGGCAAGGTCGGTAGCACGAAAGCAGCGAAGGGCCAACTGCGTCCAAAAGCGATCGCACGGGCCGAAATCCCGGGATGACTCGTTTGGTACGACGCTCCAGCGCCGGTGTCTGGAGGTACTGCGTTTTTCTCTCTTGTTCAAACATTCCGTCAGCGCATGCGCAAATGTTCTGGCTCCTCGATACCTAATCTACCAAAAAAAAATTAACATGCTGGTTTTTTTTATTTTTTTTTTTATTTTTTATACCAGCAATTGACATTTCAGTTGATTTTATAGGCATAAAAATAACGTAAGAACCGTGCGTGTCTGGTCTTGTCTCAGACAGAGGCGAGAGATGGTTTCATGCAGACTGGGACGCCTAAAATGCTCTGTTGTAAACATGGCGGTTCACGAGTGAAGTCGTCTCTCTGGCCTTTCTGTGGACGAATTCCAGGACCTACTGACACAATCTGGGCAAGTTTTGAAAGCTAAAACCTTCAATCGATGCCTTATTTTGCTGGTAGGACTGGGTGGCCCGACACTTATGAAAAAAACTATGAAATGAGAATCGGGAGTCTTCCCTTGTCATGGAATGGCAGAATTACCCAGAATTCTTTTTGGGCATGAGCGAGGCAACTTAAGAAGCACGAGACTGGCCTTCATCGAATGGCTGAAGCGCGCCAGAGGAAATGATTTCTAGCAAGATACTCAGGAGTAGGCCTGGTGTGTGCTGTTAACGTAGATTTTGGATTTCTGAACAAGTTTTTATCATAGAAACTTCGCGACAAAGTTGTGCTTTCATTTTGCTATAAATCTCGTGTCAAAGAAACGGTATAATAATGCTTATATGAAAAATACGTTTTCTCTCCCGTCCCCTTCTTATCATCCACCTTCGCGGAAATTACATTCTGTTCCTCAATAAACCTGGAACAACCAGTTATAGCCTTAGCTCTCATTTTTCTTACGTATCAGCTAAGTTGCGGAATGCGCTACCTGATTTTATCCGTACCTATGAGTTTACTGGTTTTAAAAGAGAATACAAGGCCGCATTTTGTACAGCGGCTTTTTTTAAATGAATATATCTTTAAATATTATGTATTTAGTAGGTCTCTGTGTATGCTATGTATTTTAGCTGTAAATGTAATGTCTCGAAGATATTATCTCCTGTAGTTATTCGGAAATTAAAAAGCTTATGACTGTATGTATGTTACCTTTAGGAGGGCGCATGCGCACACTTTGTAATTAGCGACTCCAGTGCTTACCATATGACAGACAAAATGACTTTTCTCTTTAATATATAAGCCATCTAACTCTTACGCTATATTGACAAGGGCGGTTTGGAGCTGTGAGTAGGCGTGGGATTTGTCACATATGGTTTAGGGGCCGACATATCTCTCCCTCAATGCCGTACCGGGAGGCAAGGTCGGTAGCACGAAAGCAGCGAAGGGCCAACTGCGTCCAAAAGCGATCGCACGGGCCGAAATCCCGGGATGACTCGTTTGGTACGACGCTCCAGCGCCGGTGTCTGGAGGTACTGCGTTTTTCTCTCTTGTTCAAACATTCCGTCAGCGCATGCGCAAATGTTCTGGCTCTTCGATACCTAATCTACCAAAAAAAATTAACATGCTGGTTTTTTTTTTTATTTTTTTAATTTTTTTATACCAGCAATTGACATTTCAGTTGATTTTATAGGCATAAAAATAACGTAAGAACCGTGCGTGTCTGGTCTTGTCTCAGACAGAGGCGAGAGATGGTTTCATGCAGACTGGGACGCCTAAAATGCTCTGTTGTAAACATGGCGGTTCACGAGTGAAGTCGTCTCTCTGGCCTTTCTGTGGACGAATTCCAGGACCTACTGACACAATCTGGGCAAGTTTTGAAAGCTAAAACCTTCAATCGATGCCTTATTTTGCTGGTAGGACTGGGTGGCCCGACACTTATGAAAAAAACTATGAAATGAGAATCGGGAGTCTTCCCTTGTCATGGAATGGCAGAATTACCCAGAATTCTTTTTGGGCATGAGCGAGGCAACTTAAGAAGCACGAGACTGGCCTTCATCGAATGGCTGAAGCGCGCCAGAGGAAATGATTTCTAGCAAGATACTCAGGAGTAGGCCTGGTGTGTGCTGTTAACGTAGATTTTGGATTTCTGAACAAGTTTTTATCATAGAAACTTCGCGACAAAGTTGTGCTTTCATTTTGCTATAAATCTCGTGTCAAAGAAACGGTATAATAATGCTTATATGAAAAATACGTTTTCTCTCCCGTCCCCTTCTTATCATCCACCTTCGCGGAAATTACATTCTGTTCCTCAATAAACCTGGAACAACCAGTTATAGCCTTAGCTCTCATTTTTCTTACGTATCAGCTAAGTTGCGGAATGCGCTACCTGATTTTATCCGTACCTATGAGTTTACTGGTTTTAAAAGAGAATACAAGGCCGCATTTTGTACAGCGGCTTTTTTTAAATGAATATATCTTTAAATATTATGTATTTAGTAGGTCTCTGTGTATGCTATGTATTTTAGCTGTAAATGTAATGTCTCGAAGATATTATCTCCTGTAGTTATTCGGAAATTAAAAAGCTTATGACTGTATGTATGTTACCTTTAGGAGGGCGCATGCGCACACTTTGTAATTAGCGACTCCAGTGCTTACCATATGACAGACAAAATGACTTTTCTCTTTAATATATAAGCCATCTAACTCTTACGCTATATTGACAAGGGCGGTTTGGAGCTGTGAGTAGGCGTGGGATTTGTCACATATGGTTTAGGGGCCGACATATCTCTCCCTCAATGCCGTACCGGGAGGCAAGGTCGGTAGCACGAAAGCAGCGAAGGGCCAACTGCGTCCAAAAGCGATCGCACGGGCCGAAATCCCGGGATGACTCGTTTGGTACGACGCTCCAGCGCCGGTGTCTGGAGGTACTGCGTTTTTCTCTCTTGTTCAAACATTCCGTCAGCGCATGCGCAAATGTTCTGGCTCCTCGATACCTAATCTACCAAAAAAAATTAACATGCTGGTTTTTTTTTATTTTTTTTTTATTTTTTTATACCAGCAATTGACATTTCAGTTGATTTTATAGGCATAAAAATAACGTAAGAACCGTGCGTGTCTGGTCTTGTCTCAGACAGAGGCGAGAGATGGTTTCATGCAGACTGGGACGCCTAAAATGCTCTGTTGTAAACATGGCGGTTCACGAGTGAAGTCGTCTCTCTGGCCTTTCTGTGGACGAATTCCAGGACCTACTGACACAATCTGGGCAAGTTTTGAAAGCTAAAACCTTCAATCGATGCCTTATTTTGCTGGTAGGACTGGGTGGCCCGACACTTATGAAAAAAACTATGAAATGAGAATCGGGAGTCTTCCCTTGTCATGGAATGGCAGAATTACCCAGAATTCTTTTTGGGCATGAGCGAGGCAACTTAAGAAGCACGAGACTGGCCTTCATCGAATGGCTGAAGCGCGCCAGAGGAAATGATTTCTAGCAAGATACTCAGGAGTAGGCCTGGTGTGTGCTGTTAACGTAGATTTTGGATTTCTGAACAAGTTTTTATCATAGAAACTTCGCGACAAAGTTGTGCTTTCATTTTGCTATAAATCTCGTGTCAAAGAAACGGTATAATAATGCTTATATGAAAAATACGTTTTCTCTCCCGTCCCCTTCTTATCATCCACCTTCGCGGAAATTACATTCTGTTCCTCAATAAACCTGGAACAACCAGTTATAGCCTTAGCTCTCATTTTTCTTACGTATCAGCTAAGTTGCGGAATGCGCTACCTGATTTTATCCGTACCTATGAGTTTACTGGTTTTAAAAGAGAATACAAGGCCGCATTTTGTACAGCGGCTTTTTTTAAATGAATATATCTTTAAATATTATGTATTTAGTAGGTCTCTGTGTATGCTATGTATTTTAGCTGTAAATGTAATGTCTCGAAGATATTATCTCCTGTAGTTATTCGGAAATTAAAAAGCTTATGACTGTATGTATGTTACCTTTAGGAGGGCGCATGCGCACACTTTGTAATTAGCGACTCCAGTGCTTACCATATGACAGACAAAATGACTTTTCTCTTTAATATATAAGCCATCTAACTCTTACGCTATATTGACAAGGGCGGTTTGGAGCTGTGAGTAGGCGTGGGATTTGTCACATATGGTTTAGGGGCCGACATATCTCTCCCTCAATGCCGTACCGGGAGGCAAGGTCGGTAGCACGAAAGCAGCGAAGGGCCAACTGCGTCCAAAAGCGATCGCACGGGCCGAAATCCCGGGATGACTCGTTTGGTACGACGCTCCAGCGCCGGTGTCTGGAGGTACTGCGTTTTTCTCTCTTGTTCAAACATTCCGTCAGCGCATGCGCAAATGTTCTGGCTCTTCGATACCTAATCTACCAAAAAAAAATTAACATGCTGGTGTTTTTTTTTATTTTTTTTTTATTTTTTTATACCAGCAATTGACATTTCAGTTGATTTTATAGGCATAAAAATAACGTAAGAACCGTGCGTGTCTGGTCTTGTCTCAGACAGAGGCGAGAGATGGTTTCATGCAGACTGGGACGCCTAAAATGCTCTGTTGTAAACATGGCGGTTCACGAGTGAAGTCGTCTCTCTGGCCTTTCTGTGGACGAATTCCAGGACCTACTGACACAATCTGGGCAAGTTTTGAAAGCTAAAACCTTCAATCGATGCCTTATTTTGCTGGTAGGACTGGGTGGCCCGACACTTATGAAAAAAACTATGAAATGAGAATCGGGAGTCTTCCCTTGTCATGGAATGGCAGAATTACCCAGAATTCTTTTTGGGCATGAGCGAGGCAACTTAAGAAGCACGAGACTGGCCTTCATCGAATGGCTGAAGCGCGCCAGAGGAAATGATTTCTAGCAAGATACTCAGGAGTAGGCCTGGTGTGTGCTGTTAACGTAGATTTTGGATTTCTGAACAAGTTTTTATCATAGAAACTTCGCGACAAAGTTGTGCTTTCATTTTGCTATAAATCTCGTGTCAAAGAAACGGTATAATAATGCTTATATGAAAAATACGTTTTCTCTCCCGTCCCCTTCTTATCATCCACCTTCGCGGAAATTACATTCTGTTCCTCAATAAACCTGGAACAACCAGTTATAGCCTTAGCTCTCATTTTTCTTACGTATCAGCTAAGTTGCGGAATGCGCTACCTGATTTTATCCGTACCTATGAGTTTACTGGTTTTAAAAGAGAATACAAGGCCGCATTTTGTACAGCGGCTTTTTTTAAATGAATATATCTTTAAATATTATGTATTTAGTAGGTCTCTGTGTATGCTATGTATTTTAGCTGTAAATGTAATGTCTCGAAGATATTATCTCCTGTAGTTATTCGGAAATTAAAAAGCTTATGACTGTATGTATGTTACCTTTAGGAGGGCGCATGCGCACACTTTGTAATTAGCGACTCCAGTGCTTACCATATGACAGACAAAATGACTTTTCTCTTTAATATATAAGCCATCTAACTCTTACGCTATATTGACAAGGGCGGTTTGGAGCTGTGAGTAGGCGTGGGATTTGTCACATATGGTTTAGGGGCCGACATATCTCTCCCTCAATGCCGTACCGGGAGGCAAGGTCGGTAGCACGAAAGCAGCGAAGGGCCAACTGCGTCCAAAAGCGATCGCACGGGCCGAAATCCCGGGATGACTCGTTTGGTACGACGCTCCAGCGCCGGTGTCTGGAGGTACTGCGTTTTTCTCTCTTGTTCAAACATTCCGTCAGCGCATGCGCAAATGTTCTGGCTCTTCGATACCTAATCTACCAAAAAAAATTAACATGCTGGTTTTTTTTATTTATTTTTTTTATTTTTTTATACCAGCAATTGACATTTCAGTTGATTTTATAGGCATAAAAATAACGTAAGAACCGTGCGTGTCTGGTCTTGTCTCAGACAGAGGCGAGAGATGGTTTCATGCAGACTGGGACGCCTAAAATGCTCTGTTGTAAACATGGCGGTTCACGAGTGAAGTCGTCTCTCTGGCCTTTCTGTGGACGAATTCCAGGACCTACTGACACAATCTGGGCAAGTTTTGAAAGCTAAAACCTTCAATCGATGCCTTATTTTGCTGGTAGGACTGGGTGGCCCGACACTTACAAAAATCAATGAAATGAGAATCGGGAGTCTTCCCTTGTCATGGAATGGCAGAATTACCCAGAATTCTTTTTGGGCATGAGCGAGGCAACTTAAGAAGCACGAGACTGGCCTTCATCGAATGGCTGAAGCGCGCCAGAGGAAATGATTTCTAGCAAGATACTCAGGAGTAGGCCTGGTGTGTGCTGTTAACGTAGATTTTGGATTTCTGAACAAGTTTTTATCATAGAAACTTCGCGACAAAGTTGTGCTTTCATTTTGCTATAAATCTCGTGTCAAAGAAACGGTATAATAATGCTTATATGAAAAATACGTTTTCTCTCCCGTCCCCTTCTTATCATCCACCTTCGCGGAAATTACATTCTGTTCCTCAATAAACCTGGAACAACCAGTTATAGCCTTAGCTCTCATTTTTCTTACGTATCAGCTAAGTTGCGGAATGCGCTACCTGATTTTATCCGTACCTATGAGTTTACTGGTTTTAAAAGAGAATACAAGGCCGCATTTTGTACAGCGGCTTTTTTTAAATGAATATATCTTTAAATATTATGTATTTAGTAGGTCTCTGTGTATGCTATGTATTTTAGCTGTAAATGTAATGTCTCGAAGATATTACCTCCTGTAGTTATTCGGAAATTAAAAAGCTTATGACTGTATGTATGTTACCTTTAGGAGGGCGCATGCGCACACTTTGTAATTAGCGACTCCAGTGCTTACCATATGACAGACAAAATGACTTTTCTCTTTAATATATAAGCCATCTAACTCTTACGCTATATTGACAAGGGCGGTTTGGAGCTGTGAGTAGGCGTGGGATTTGTCACATATGGTTTAGGGGCCGACATATCTCTCCCTCAATGCCGTACCGGGAGGCAAGGTCGGTAGCACGAAAGCAGCGAAGGGCCAACTGCGTCCAAAAGCGATCGCACGGGCCGAAATCCCGGGATGACTCGTTTGGTACGACGCTCCAGCGCCGGTGTCTGGAGGTACTGCGTTTTTCTCTCTTGTTCAAACATTCCGTCAGCGCATGCGCAAATGTTCTGGCTCTTCGATACCTAATCTACCAAAAAAAATTAACATGCTGCTTTTTTTTATGTTTTATTTTTTTATTTTTTTATACCAGCAATTGACATTTCAGTTGATTTTATAGGCATAAAAATAACGTAAGAACCGTGCGTGTCTGGTCTTGTCTCAGACAGAGGCGAGAGATGGTTTCATGCAGACTGGGACGCCTAAAATGCTCTGTTGTAAACATGGCGGTTCACGAGTGAAGTCGTCTCTCTGGCCTTTCTGTGGACGAATTCCAGGACCTACTGACACAATCTGGGCAAGTTTTGAAAGCTAAAACCTTCAATCGATGCCTTATTTTGCTGGTAGGACTGGGTGGCCCGACACTTATGAAAAAAACTATGAAATGAGAATCGGGAGTCTTCCCTTGTCATGGAATGGCAGAATTACCCAGAATTCTTTTTGGGCATGAGCGAGGCAACTTAAGAAGCACGAGACTGGCCTTCATCGAATGGCTGAAGCGCGCCAGAGGAAATGATTTCTAGCAAGATACTCAGGAGTAGGCCTGGTGTGTGCTGTTAACGTAGATTTTGGATTTCTGAACAAGTTTTTATCATAGAAACTTCGCGACAAAGTTGTGCTTTCATTTTGCTATAAATCTCGTGTCAAAGAAACGGTATAATAATGCTTATATGAAAAATACGTTTTCTCTCCCGTCCCCTTCTTATCATCCACCTTCGCGGAAATTACATTCTGTTCCTCAATAAACCTGGAACAACCAGTTATAGCCTTAGCTCTCATTTTTCTTACGTATCAGCTAAGTTGCGGAATGCGCTACCTGATTTTATCCGTACCTATGAGTTTACTGGTTTTAAAAGAGAATACAAGGCCGCATTTTGTACAGCGGCTTTTTTTAAATGAATATATCTTTAAATATTATGTATTTAGTAGGTCTCTGTGTATGCTATGTATTTTAGCTGTAAATGTAATGTCTCGAAGATATTACCTCCTGTAGTTATTCGGAAATTAAAAAGCTTATGACTGTATGTATGTTACCTTTAGGAGGGCGCATGCGCACACTTTGTAATTAGCGACTCCAGTGCTTACCATATGACAGACAAAATGACTTTTCTCTTTAATATATAAGCCATCTAACTCTTACGCTATATTGACAAGGGCGGTTTGGAGCTGTGAGTAGGCGTGGGATTTGTCACATATGGTTTAGGGGCCGACATATCTCTCCCTCAATGCCGTACCGGGAGGCAAGGTCGGTAGCACGAAAGCAGCGAAGGGCCAACTGCGTCCAAAAGCGATCGCACGGGCCGAAATCCCGGGATGACTCGTTTGGTACGACGCTCCAGCGCCGGTGTCTGGAGGTACTGCGTTTTTCTCTCTTGTTCAAACATTCCGTCAGCGCATGCGCAAATGTTCTGGCTCTTCGATACCTAATCTACCAAAAAAAATTAACATGCTGGTTTTTTTTATTTAATTTTTTTTATTTTTTTATACAAGCAATTGTCATATCAGTTGATTTTATAGGCAAAAAATAAACGTAAGAACCGTGCGTGTCTGGTCTTGTCTCAGACAGAGGCGAGAGATGGTTTCATGCAGACTGGGACGCCTAAAATGCTCTGTTGTAAACATGGCGGTTCACGAGTGAAGTCGTCTCTCTGGCCTTTCTGTGGACGAATTCCAGGACCTACTGACACAATCTGGGCAAGTTTTGAAAGCTAAAACCTTCAATCGATGCCTTATTTTGCTGGTAGGACTGGGTGGCCCGACACTTATGAAAAAAACTATGAAATGAGAATCGGGAGTCTTCCCTTGTCATGGAATGGCAGAATTACCCAGAATTCTTTTTGGGCATGAGCGAGGCAACTTAAGAAGCACGAGACTGGCCTTCATCGAATGGCTGAAGCGCGCCAGAGGAAATGATTTCTAGCAAGATACTCAGGAGTAGGCCTGGTGTGTGCTGTTAACGTAGATTTTGGATTTCTGAACAAGTTTTTATCATAGAAACTTCGCGACAAAGTTGTGCTTTCATTTTGCTATAAATCTCGTGTCAAAGAAACGGTATAATAATGCTTATATGAAAAATACGTTTTCTCTCCCGTCCCCTTCTTATCATCCACCTTCGCGGAAATTACATTCTGTTCCTCAATAAACCTGGAACAACCAGTTATAGCCTTAGCTCTCATTTTTCTTACGTATCAGCTAAGTTGCGGAATGCGCTACCTGATTTTATCCGTACCTATGAGTTTACTGGTTTTAAAAGAGAATACAAGGCCGCATTTTGTACAGCGGCTTTTTTTAAATGAATATATCTTTAAATATTATGTATTTAGTAGGTCTCTGTGTATGCTATGTATTTTAGCTGTAAATGTAATGTCTCGAAGATATTACCTCCTGTAGTTATTCGGAAATTAAAAAGCTTATGACTGTATGTATGTTACCTTTAGGAGGGCGCATGCGCACACTTTGTAATTAGCGACTCCAGTGCTTACCATATGACAGACAAAATGACTTTTCTCTTTAATATATAAGCCATCTAACTCTTACGCTATATTGACAAGGGCGGTTTGGAGCTGTGAGTAGGCGTGGGATTTGTCACATATGGTTTAGGGGCCGACATATCTCTCCCTCAATGCCGTACCGGGAGGCAAGGTCGGTAGCACGAAAGCAGCGAAGGGCCAACTGCGTCCAAAAGCGATCGCACGGGCCGAAATCCCGGATGACTCGTTTGGTACGACGCTCCAGCGCCGGTGTCTGGAGGTACTGCGTTTTTCTCTCTTGTTCAAACATTCCGTCAGCGCATGCGCAAATGTTCTGGCTCTTCGATACCTAATCTACCAAAAAAAAATTAACATGCTGGTTTTTTTTTTATTTTTTTTTATTTTTTTATACCAGCAATTGACATTTCAGTTGATTTTATAGGCATAAAAATAACGTAAGAACCGTGCGTGTCTGGTCTTGTCTCAGACAGAGGCGAGAGATGGTTTCATGCAGACTGGGACGCCTAAAATGCTCTGTTGTAAACATGGCGGTTCACGAGTGAAGTCGTCTCTCTGGCCTTTCTGTGGACGAATTCCAGGACCTACTGACACAATCTGGGCAAGTTTTGAAAGCTAAAACCTTCAATCGATGCCTTATTTTGCTGGTAGGACTGGGTGGCCCGACACTTATGAAAAAAACTATGAAATGAGAATCGGGAGTCTTCCCTTGTCATGGAATGGCAGAATTACCCAGAATTCTTTTTGGGCATGAGCGAGGCAACTTAAGAAGCACGAGACTGGCCTTCATCGAATGGCTGAAGCGCGCCAGAGGAAATGATTTCTAGCAAGATACTCAGGAGTAGGCCTGGTGTGTGCTGTTAACGTAGATTTTGGATTTCTGAACAAGTTTTTATCATAGAAACTTCGCGACAAAGTTGTGCTTTCATTTTGCTATAAATCTCGTGTCAAAGAAACGGTATAATAATGCTTATATGAAAAATACGTTTTCTCTCCCGTCCCCTTCTTATCATCCACCTTCGCGGAAATTACATTCTGTTCCTCAATAAACCTGGAACAACCAGTTATAGCCTTAGCTCTCATTTTTCTTACGTATCAGCTAAGTTGCGGAATGCGCTACCTGATTTTATCCGTACCTATGAGTTTACTGGTTTTAAAAGAGAATACAAGGCCGCATTTTGTACAGCGGCTTTTTTTAAATGAATATATCTTTAAATATTATGTATTTAGTAGGTCTCTGTGTATGCTATGTATTTTAGCTGTAAATGTAATGTCTCGAAGATATTATCTCCTGTAGTTATTCGGAAATTAAAAAGCTTATGACTGTATGTATGTTACCTTTAGGAGGGCGCATGCGCACACTTTGTAATTAGCGACTCCAGTGCTTACCATATGACAGACAAAATGACTTTTCTCTTTAATATATAAGCCATCTAACTCTTACGCTATATTGACAAGGGCGGTTTGGAGCTGTGAGTAGGCGTGGGATTTGTCACATATGGTTTAGGGGCCGACATATCTCTCCCTCAATGCCGTACCGGGAGGCAAGGTCGGTAGCACGAAAGCAGCGAAGGGCCAACTGCGTCCAAAAGCGATCGCACGGGCCGAAATCCCGGGATGACTCGTTTGGTACGACGCTCCAGCGCCGGTGTCTGGAGGTACTGCGTTTTTTCTCTCTGTTCAAACATTCCGTCAGCGCATGCGCAAATGTTCTGGCTCTTCGATACCTAATCTACCAAAAAAAAAATTAACATGCTGGTTTTTTTTTTTTTTTTTTTTATTTTTTTATACCAGCAATTGACATTTCAGTTGATTTTATAGGCATAAAAATAACGTAAGAACCGTGCGTGTCTGGTCTTGTCTCAGACAGAGGCGAGAGATGGTTTCATGCAGACTGGGACGCCTAAAATGCTCTGTTGTAAACATGGCGGTTCACGAGTGAAGTCGTCTCTCTGGCCTTTCTGTGGACGAATTCCAGGACCTACTGACACAATCTGGGCAAGTTTTGAAAGCTAAAACCTTCAATCGATGCCTTATTTTGCTGGTAGGACTGGGTGGCCCGACACTTATGAAAAAAACTATGAAATGAGAATCGGGAGTCTTCCCTTGTCATGGAATGGCAGAATTACCCAGAATTCTTTTTGGGCATGAGCGAGGCAACTTAAGAAGCACGAGACTGGCCTTCATCGAATGGCTGAAGCGCGCCAGAGGAAATGATTTCTAGCAAGATACTCAGGAGTAGGCCTGGTGTGTGCTGTTAACGTAGATTTTGGATTTCTGAACAAGTTTTTATCATAGAAACTTCGCGACAAAGTTGTGCTTTCATTTTGCTATAAATCTCGTGTCAAAGAAACGGTATAATAATGCTTATATGAAAATACGTTTTCTCTCCCGTCCCCTTCTTATCATCCACCTTCGCGGAAATTACATTCTGTTCCTCAATAAACCTGGAACAACCAGTTATAGCCTTAGCTCTCATTTTTCTTACGTATCAGCTAAGTTGCGGAATGCGCTACCTGATTTTATCCGTACCTATGAGTTTACTGGTTTTAAAAGAGAATACAAGGCCGCATTTTGTACAGCGGCTTTTTAAAATGAATATATCTTTAAATATTATGTATTTAGTAGGTCTCTGTGTATGCTATGTATTTTAGCTGTAAATGTAATGTCTCGAAGATATTATCTCCTGTAGTTATTCGGAAATTAAAAAGCTTATGACTGTATGTATGTTACCTTTAGGAGGGCGCATGCGCACACTTTGTAATTAGCGACTCCAGTGCTTACCATATGACAGACAAAATGACTTTTCTCTTAATATATAAGCCATCTAACTCTTACGCTATATTGACAAGGGCGGTTTGGAGCTGTGAGTAGGCGTGGGATTTGTCACATATGGTTTAGGGGCCGACATATCTCTCCCTCAATGCCGTACCGGGAGGCAAGGTCGGTAGCACGAAAGCAGCGAAGGGCCAACTGCGTCCAAAAGCGATCGCACGGGCCGAAATCCCGGGATGACTCGTTTGGTACGACGCTCCAGCGCCGGTGTCTGGAGGTACTGCGTTTTTCTCTCTTGTTCAAACATTCCGTCAGCGCATGCGCAAATGTTCTGGCTCCTCGATACCTAATCTACCAAAAAAAAATTAACATGCTGGTTTTTTTTTATATTTTTTTTTATTTTTTTATACCAGCAATTGACATTTCAGTTGATTTTATAGGCATAAAAATAACGTAAGAACCGTGCGTGTCTGGTCTTGTCTCAGACAGAGGCGAGAGATGGTTTCATGCAGACTGGGACGCCTAAAATGCTCTGTTGTAAACATGGCGGTTCACGAGTGAAGTCGTCTCTCTGGCCTTTCTGTGGACGAATTCCAGGACCTACTGACACAATCTGGGCAAGTTTTGAAAGCTAAAACCTTCAATCGATGCCTTATTTTGCTGGTAGGACTGGGTGGCCCGACACTTATGAAAAAAACTATGAAATGAGAATCGGGAGTCTTCCCTTGTCATGGAATGGCAGAATTACCCAGAATTCTTTTTGGGCATGAGCGAGGCAACTTAAGAAGCACGAGACTGGCCTTCATCGAATGGCTGAAGCGCGCCAGAGGAAATGATTTCTAGCAAGATACTCAGGAGTAGGCCTGGTGTGTGCTGTTAACGTAGATTTTGGATTTCTGAACAAGTTTTTATCATAGAAACTTCGCGACAAAGTTGTGCTTTCATTTTGCTATAAATCTCGTGTCAAAGAACGGTATAATAATGCTTATATGAAAATACGTTTTCTCTCCCGTCCCCTTCTTATCATCCACCTTCGCGGAAATTACATTCTGTTCCTCAATAAACCTGGAACAACCAGTTATAGCCTTAGCTCTCATTTTTCTTACGTATCAGCTAAGTTGCGGAATGCGCTACCTGATTTTATCCGTACCTATGAGTTTACTGGTTTTAAAAGAGAATACAAGGCCGCATTTTGTACAGCGGCTTTTTTAAATGAATATATCTTTAAATATTATGTATTTAGTAGGTCTCTGTGTATGCTATGTATTTTAGCTGTAAATGTAATGTCTCGAAGATATTATCCTCCTGTAGTTTATTCGAAATTAAAAAGCTTATGACTGTATGTATGTTACCTTTAGGAGGGCGCATGCGCACACTTTGTAATTAGCGACTCCAGTGCTTACCATATGACAGACAAAATGACTTTTCTCTTTAATATATAAGCCATCTAACTCTTACGCTATATTGACAAGGGCGGTTTGGAGCTGTGAGTAGGCGTGGGATTTGTCACATATGGTTTAGGGGCCGACATATCTCTCCCTCAATGCCGTACCGGAGGCAAGGTCGGTAGCACGAAAGCAGCGAAGGGCCAACTGCGTCCAAAAGCGATCGCACGGGCCGAAATCCCGGATGACTCGTTTGGTACGACCGCTCCAGCGCCGTGTCTGGAGGTACTGCGTTTTTCTCTCTTGTTCAAACATTCCGTCAGCGCATGCGCAAATGTTTCTGGCTCTTCGATACCTAATCTACCAAAAAAAAAAAATTAACATGCTGGTTTTTTTTTAT
>NC_090873.1:34714797-34732297 GCF_036669935.1 Montipora foliosa
GTAAACCCTAGCCGAAGCCAAGCAAAACGGCGTTCAAAGTATTTTCATTTTGGTTAATTTTTATGCATATGCGTTGTTCACTATAAACATCGTCTTGAAGGCAGGAGTTGAAAACAAAGACACTTTTCTCACTTCCGATCGGTAACTGACCGTTTTTTAAACCGCGGTTTGAATATTGTTAGACGTAGTGTTATAAACAACCTGCACTAAATATACAGCGAAACATTAAATCTTTACGTTCGTTTACATATTCCTACGTTTGGCCAAAAGAGAGAAATATCAATAAGTTGGGCGGGAAATGTTTACAGGAGGTCTAAGAAATCTGATGTTTAAAAATCGAACAGAATGATCAACAAATTGAACCACTGCGTTCAAAGTTTCTGGAGGAAATTATCAGTCTTTGAATCTTTGAAAACTGAGCAAAAATAGTTAAAAGGTGCCGGTATACACGTATTGTCTAATATACCAATTGTATGCACCATCTTCTTCTCATTCTAAATAAGTAAGTAAATAAATAAATAAATAAACTTTACTGGCTATACTCAATTGCTGGTAAATTCAGTAGTTAACATTTCAAAATTCTGTCGACTTTCTGGGAGAATAGTCTTTAGAGCGTACGGAACTTCCCATGTTAAATAAGGGGTATCTTTTCTGTACCTTTACCTAAAATCATGAAGGGTGTATACATTTTCAAGATTTTATTTTTTTGAATGTCAGTTAGGGTATTGAAATCGAAGTTTTGCTGATAGGGTCTACTGAAACTGAGACAAAAACGGGTTTCAATTTATGGAAGAAAACCCTGTAAGATTCGGATCCTTCTCTTAGGCAACTTACCAATTTAACGGTGTCTTAATCTATTAAAGAAAATCGAGAGAGAGAGTGACACCTTTTGCGCAATTAACCTTTTTCGGTACATTTTTTCTCGTGCGATGGAACAGTTGATGCAATTCAATTGGCAGACTTTATATCAATATAATCACAATGCACTCACCGGGCAGCTGGGCGAATATTTAGCATGGAAGGAATTTTATATTCACTTAATCAATATCTGCACTGCTCGAGGGTATGGCCATTCGTAGACAATGGGACAAGCCTGATGTTTATACAGCAGCACATCCACGCTATAGTTGACAGTTTTATGTGACAGAGCCAATATTCTGTTTTTCTCGTCACATAAAATCGTCTAAAATTTTCTTAACCTTGAAGACTTGGTGACTTTAAACCCACAAACAGCAAATATTTAATATTGGTTCATGGATGTTAGAAGAAGGACTGAAGCAAGGAGACCCAGTAAAAGAGTTCGTTTTTTTTTTTTTGCGCTGGTTCTGAAAAAGGTAATTCTAAGAGAACTTATTTGACACCAACTAAAACGTTTCAATGAAAAAATGCACCTCGCTAGATCTTGTCTGCGTCATCACATTCCAACAATGACAGCAGACCATGGAGGTTGCCAAGGTAAACTAGTTTCTGCCATTATGTAGTTGCCTCAAGCGTATTGCTAAGATCCGAAAGTAAGTGATGCATCCTATATCGGGTTTTTTCTTGAAGTCTTGTGTATTCACTTTCAACAGCAAAAACAAGAGCAGCAGTAAAAGGCAAAACGCTGGAGAGAGTGATTTCTTCGACGTACTACCTATAAACCGCGGCGCACATGTATTCAAGAACTATCACATACCAGAAACTATTGAGCCAACGATTGGCCAGCTTTTCCAGCGGTATTACGCATGACATTATTAAGGAGCTAAATAAGCACTCGACCTTTAAGGACCACAAACGCCAACCGAAAGTGAGCATTTCGCACGCCAGGACAGTAGCCTCTGTCAGATTTTCAAGCTACCTTTAATGGACGATGCCTACTAATTCAAAGGTATTTTTGGACGGTTTACCCTTAACAAGTGCTATTGAAATCCAAAAAGAAAATTGGAGGTAACCATGCATTTTTCGAATATAATTAATCAACAAAATTTGTAAAAGGCTTTAAAATACAAAGCAATGTATGGCTTATTGAAGCTTAATTATCTCTGAGAAATTGGTGTTTACCCCAGTTAGTTGTTTTGGATACCAAGAGCACTTGCTGAGTTTTGCTTTCTCCGCATAGTTTTAAACCGCGCAAAAAAATCCCTGTATTAATAAGCACCACCCATAGGAAATCCGAGTATCTCGAAATGCGCAGAACGTATGCGCAATAACAATAGTAGGCACCGTCCTTAATAGAGGTAAGATACTTAGCAATAGATGCTGTATTGTCAACAGAAGTTAAAAGGGAAAACATGTTCAGCTTAAGGATATCAATTATCAATCTCGCCTCGTTGCTGTCTCTGCTGATGGTAAGGTTGAACAGAAAGAGAGAGGGAAGCGAGAGAAATATCAAGATCTGGAAAGAGGGATGGAAACGTTATGGAAGACAAAAACGAAAGTTGTACTAGTGGTTGTTTTAAAGCATTGAGCTCAATATCAAAGACGTTGACTGGACACTCAGTGGCAGATTGGCACCCTAGATAGAAATAGAACACTTAAAAGGGCCTGTCGTGTCATAATTTAAAAGAATCATGGGGACCTCTTGGAGCTAGAATGCAAGTTGGCTCAAAAGTAAGCTTTCGCAGAACCCAGAAATGACTCTCCCAAAAGATTGTTTTTGCCTCCAACAATTGCCTACCATCCTGTCAACACTTGCTGAAAGAAATATGAAACACAGATAATGTCTTGGGAATTGGCAATAATTCACGATTCTCTGCCAACAGAGGCCTCTAGTTTTTGCGTTCACGGGCTGACGAGTGCGGAAAAAGAGACCTGTGACATGGGTCGAAACTAACTTTGATCCAAACGCCTGAAACGCCATCCACAACCTTCGACGACATTCTTCAAAACGCATGCCTCATGATGTATTTTTGTTGATTGTGACTTGAGCCCATTGTGTCTCGCGCATTCCTTTACCGTAATTCCGCTGTTGGTAAGTGAACTAGCACAACATGTTAAGTATCCGGTGAGGATTCGGTCGCTAAGTAACCTCCGC
This sequence comes from Montipora foliosa, assembly GCF_036669935.1. Taxonomy (NCBI): domain Eukaryota; kingdom Metazoa; phylum Cnidaria; class Anthozoa; order Scleractinia; family Acroporidae; genus Montipora; species Montipora foliosa. Next base: position 34,717,811 of record NC_090873.1, read on the forward strand.
GCATCCTCAACAGTTTCGAGCTATCTTTCGTCAGCCCAGAGAACGCAAAAGGAAGAGACTTTTGCTAGCAAGGAATTATCACGAGGGGGGCACCTTGTGAACTCACAACCTAAGGGAGGAGGTAACCTATAAATATCTTAATGAAAAGCGGCAGGGAGGGGAGGGGAGAGATACAAATACTTATTTACACACAATCTCACCACTGTCGATTGATCCCCAAGAATAACACTAAGAAGCACGAATTCTAGAAACAAAATGATGAAAGAGTCCTCTAACGTGTTGAAACTACGTAATGGGTATTAACAACATGTTATCTGTAATCAAGCTGGACTGCAACTTCGTTCCCAGGGCTTTCCCAGCTATCCCTTGGCGGAAATGACCTGAAAACAAGCTTAGGCAGAAAGAGGTTAAATACAAATGTAGACATAACATGTTGTTAATGCTTTGTTTCAACACAATACCTGTTGTCCAATTTGCAGCAGGAATTGTATGCTGGCAATTTATAAGCCACCGCTGGAGAATTCCATTTAATTTAACGTCCGACGACATGCATATAAGAAGGAAGTTATGCGCTTGTGTGCCAAGTGGCTACTGGTCGAGGAAATAATAAAGTTTCAGCAGGGAACGGTGAATTACAATTATATTGCAATTGCATTTGTTTTCATTGTTGTTTTTAATGACCGATAATCATAGGCTTATACTTACAAAAAGGCTAGTACATATAGTCAAGGTGTAACGGTCTTTGAAAACCAGTGGTGGAGTCTTGAATTTACATGTAGGTAGATCTGTCGGTGGAAGCTACGAGAAAATATCGAAATTCCTCTATCATGGCTTCTCTCATTGTTCTATGACGTAAGACTCAAAGTCTTGCGCATGCCTGATTTATACGTAAACTTTAGGCTTAGCTATTGAAGTCCCGAGATTTCCGTTTCATCAATTCTACATAAAACCTAGTTGTATATAAGCTAATTTGAAGCAAATTTAAAAAAACCGTGATAGAAAGGTCGTGAACCGTCAAGTTCGATCAAGAGAAAATGAGGAGACAGAGAGGGAGGCTCCCGGTCCAGCCCTTGGGATATGTCATGTCCACGAAAGTTATTTTTAAACGAGCGGAAGTCTTCCGAGACGTCCGCATGCAGGCCAAACTCGGTCCGATGTTTGAATGAAAATAAATATTCATCAGCATTCCACGTGCACCACCATTTTTTTTTTCACTAAGAACCTGAGAGCGAGGCAAGACTGCATGCAGACGTCTCGGAAGACAGACTTCCGCTAGAACAACGACTTCCGCTCGTCTAAAAATAACTTTCGTGGACATAACATATCCCGGCCAACGCCCTGAGCCTCCCTCTCTGTCCCCTCATTTTCTCTTGGTTCGATAAAATCCGATGTTTCACTTCCCCAACCTCTCTCCTTGGTTACCCTAGGCAACTGGTTGTTGCCTGGAGCCAATGAAAACCTGATTTAACACCTTTATCTGAGAGTATATATTAGGGCATCATAGTAATAATAATAATAATAATAATAATATAATAATAATACTAAGAATAATAATGATAATAATATAATAATAAGAAGAAGAAGAAGAAGAAGAAGAAGAAGAAGAAGAAGAAGAAGAAGAAGAAGAAGAAGAAGAAAAAAACACTGTCAGGTGAAAAAGTGCTGTCGCTTGATTTATCATCTCAGTAACTAACCTTAACACACTGTGAGGATATCCGGAGAACAGATTCACCTCGAGTTCGTTCGGGTATCATTATTTGATGTATTTTCTTTGCCTTTGGCGAAATAAAAGACTTAGAAGGAAGTGATTTAGCCTCTAGTAAATGCAAAAGTTCTTTTGACAAGTCGCTGTCTGAGATATAATTCAACTCTCTAAGAGCTCTTACATGTATCATTGGGTCGGTAATGTTTCAGTCTCCCTAATTACGCTCCTAGGTTGCTTTCCCAGTTGTAATCATGACAGTTGAATAGCTTCGGCGCTATGTCCCTTAAGATTAAGCTTTTCGCTCCTCAAATCAGGCGTGTTTTTGGCTAAAGCGACTTAATCAGTGATTACCTTTTAAATTATCTGCGTGACTCATTTGTGATCCATACGTTTTATTCAAAACCCACCTGCTCAGGTGCTTTTTGTTATGGAAAACAAATTAATCTCTATTCCAGTCAGTGGATCTTTGCTCAAAGACATTCGAAGACACAGTAAGATCCCGATAAAAATTGATCTTGAGATATAAGCACTTTCGATTGCAGTGCTTAATTTTAATTTCCTGATAAACTGATATACTTACTTTCTTTTACTAACTAAACTATGACTTGTCGTTTTACATTTGTCCTTCAGCCGTCTCCTTATTTGATACAACAGTTTAAATGAACAGGCGCAGATTTGAACACGACTCATTAGAAAAAAAGGATTCTGAAGTGCGCGAAGGGAATATGTAAGGCAATGGTTTTAAGTATGCAAGAAATATATGTAAGGCACTGGCTTTAAGTATGCAAGACGAATATGTAAGGCACTGGTCTAAAGTTTGCAAGAAGAATATGTAAGGCACTGGCCCAGTTTGAAAAGGAGGCACTCGCCTGAGTTTGCTCATTTGGTGTTAGCTCATTGCTTGTTGAGTAAGCCGCTCGAGGGTTGTGGTTTTATATCTTGCAACTTTATTTTATTCACATTGTTGATTATTTCTCAGGTTCTCGAAAGCTCTTTGTCCTGAGTGAGTTTACCCACAGCGATGAAACCCTACACAAAGGACCTTGTTCAGCAACTTGTGAAATCTAAAGCTACTTCCACTTCCTCCCGGGTTATGAAGAGTGTGCGTCTTTTGGTATCAAGCCAAGCCTCCTAAGTACTGCAGTTGTTCTAGCCTAGTTGTCTAATTTGCTCGCTGACTCGACTGATGAATCGTACAGTTATAGTCCAGTTTCAGCGCACGCTGCGACAAAGGGCTTTTATACGTTTTCACCTGACTGTCTAATCGATCCTCTAGCTATAGTGTATGTAGAAATTTCAGTGCTGGAATCCGCCAACAGATCTAAACCGCCAATTGTAAAGAGAACAGTCCGGTTTCGCCTGATATGATATAATAAGTAACAGAAGTATGGTAATTTCACATCCAGTCTTAAAGGCCTAAGGTTAGCCTGTTTATGCTCACTAGGTTATGCAGGTTTCTTTTATTGCGATATGAGCTTGGTAATATTTGTAATATTTTGTGTTGCCATTTGGACCTGCTTCCTGATTTTTTTTAAGTGTTTGTTCGTTGTGCTAAGAATGATGCCTATAGGAATGGGAATTTCGCCTACATAAAGCGTTTGTACAATGCTTCTTGTCCTGTAGCCTTGTTAGGAAGGTATATTATGATTCATGTGAGGGTATTGATCTTAATAGCAATTTGGCTCTTTTGAGAAAAGTGACGTTTCTCAAGTCTAGGAATGGTTATAAGTTTTCTAGGGAGAGGTTCCTTTATTCTAGATGTCGCGAATTGTTTTAAGATTGCTCAAGAGATTTAGGTTACGGTACAACGCGAAAAAGAATTCGGTTTTCACTATTTAAAGTCGAGAGGGGCATCTGTTGCAGTTTTGAACAAGTAGAATTTGCCAGAAAGATTATTGAAGTTGCGAGGACATTGGAAATCCACGTTGCAAAAGTTATGTATGTATTGGAAGACATAACAGACGTTTGTCTGTTTCCTCATTACAAGGATTTTTATTAATTTGTGTTTGTAGTTAGTATGAAGTATCTTCTTGTCTACGATGCCCATCTTATTGTAAGCAATAAATGTCAGCTGTTGGATTGCCTGAGCACCCAACCCATTACGAAGTTGGTTTTTTGTGAATTTTACATCACTGAGGGAGAAAATATTTTATGTTCGTTTGGGCGTAGCGACTTATAACATAACTTCTCTTATTGCCAAGCTCCTTTCAATAGACCCTTCTCCAAAATGGCAACCAAAACTTCAAATAAGTTAAAATTAAAAGTTAATACCGGAAATAGATAGAGCACCTTTACTATAGTAACCCTGCAAAGTTTCGGCATATCAAGTAAATGTAAGTTGAAAAATGAAAAATTTACAGACGTTTGTATGATTGGGGGTATGGCGTATACCCCCAGTCATATGGACAAACGTCTGTAAATTCGTCAAATTTCAACTTACAATTTCTCAGCTGATATAACACTTGCTAGGCTGAAACTTTGCAGGGTTACCAAAATAAATGTGCTCTTTCTATTAATATTTCCGAAAACTATTTCTGGTATCAGTTTTTATTCAGTTCAATTTTAACTGAATTCAAATCCATTGCCGCCATTTTTGATGAGGGTCTGTTCCTCCGATAGATATACCTATGAGAACCCCTAATTATATTTACCGCTCAGCATCCACTGAGGAATTCCATGATTGCCATTGAGCTTATCGTATCGTGCCAGCCTGATCGTTGGCGCTCACGCAGCTAATATAACCATTTATTAAAAACTGAACTACGGATATCACATTTCTAGCATTTTCATTGGCTCGCCGGACACAGGTTATCAGCTCATATACCTGCACTACCAAATATGGTCTATGAATACAGCAGCAAATACACAGTTTTGCGACTCCGAGAAAAAATGCCGACAAAAGCCGGTTTGGATCAGAATTGACCGAGGGTTTTTAATAAAACAATTATTCTACTCGGGCTTGCTGGATATGAAATGATCATAACCAATTATATATATCATTTCATATCCAGCGCGCCCTCGTAGAATAATTGTTAAATATAGAAGCGATAATTTGCAGTCATTAGTGAAAGTCCCTCTTGTCTACTGCTGCTCATCGTCGTAAGACCGAGAAAACCATCTTTTATTATATACAGAGAAAAAAGGTTTAGGCAATAAACCTTGCAAATAAAATTATGTATGTAGTATAATCTCACATTTGGAATCAGGTCCGATCAAGTCCAACCAGCTTCGCGTATATAGCGCTTTTGGTGTGTGAAAGATATAGCCAATCATGGTCCAGAGTAAAATCACTCAGCCCATCAGAGAAAAACATTCAAATAGCTTCTGAAAAGCTTGTTCTCCAAATCAGCACCCGCTCGAAGTTTGTTTCGAAAACATGGTTTCGGCTTCCTACTTTTGTTCCTCTGGATTTACCGTTTGATGATTTAATCGAGACTCAGTCAAACAAGGAGGAACATTTAACATTTCTATAAACAGTGTACGTCAACAGTGTCCGAATTTGTCTTTACACAAGATAAAGCACCGCAATTATATGACTGAACCTTACAGAGACTAGGGACAAGGAAACTGAAATATTTCACAGTTTGTGTTTCCGAACTCTGTCGTATTGTACTTATTTATCAGCTATCAGTGAATGAGAAGTGACATTTAAGCTCGTGTCGACTCTTTGACTACTTGTTGCTGGACAAGAAACGGGATATGTTTTTCTAATATATATTTTTATGCTATTCTGCATGTACGCTTATGGCATCGATCGGGAAAAGTAAAACTGATTTCAAGGATACGTTTAATTATCGTTATATATGCAATAAACATCAGTGCGACAAAATAGGGCCTTTCCGAGTTCACGTCTTCCTCCTCTTCAAAGCGTGTCTGAGGGCGAAGTTTTTGTGATGGTAATTAGTTCTACTTTGCATATGAATTTAAACTATTTCATAAGAACAAGAGGCTACAAGTAGCCTATACTCGGGCCTGCAAAAGTACAGTGAGTGGTGTATGGTTGATTTAGCGCTAAAGAAAAGAACAGAGAGAAGTTTGTCCTTCTCACATCGGCCTTACATTGCGATTCTCATGATGTTCGACTGTGTATGTAGTGAATACCCGGACCCAGATTATCTTCATTACAGGTGGTGACAATGACCACTGGACCATGGAAACGAGGTAAAAATAGTGTATTTATGCCAAAGTGGCTAAGCCTGACATTGTTTTTTACTGATCGATGGGTATTCTTGCTCAGTGTTTGAGAGAGGAAACGCTAATTGAACGGCTTAAGATGAAACGAAATGACTCGTCGAAACATCTTTTGCAGAAAAAAATGAAAGAGAAACGAAGGTGAGATGTGAAAAAATCTTTCCAAGATGACCAAACTTTCGTGCAGTGGTGCACGTAAAGGTCACTTTGACACGTGCGCGACACGTGAAGATGTGCACTATATCTCGACACTTGAAAATACTTCCAGAAGTGCAAAAGTTCCTTGAGGCCATGCCAAATGAATCCATAGCACGAGAATCAAATATTTAAAATATACCATTTGTTGTAATTTAAATACTCGCAGTAATATGCACCCAATTGTCAAAATAAATATGTTATTTGCCAGCTGGGAGGTCCGTATAGGGAAAAACTGTGACCGGGGCCTTGAAATTGCTGCTTTTTCAAGAACGATGTCACAGTTTTTTGCTATACAGACCGACCCTTTGCTGGTAAATAACTTTTTTTTTCCTCTCCCCCATCCTCTCTGAAATCACTTGTTTTAATTGTTGACTCGCACCGCGCTTGATAGTGAATGCAGTATTACAGCGACTTACAAACTGAACGTTTCAAGAGAAATTCCATTTCCAAACCTCTTGTCTAATGAAAAATAACCTCTGTATGTAAACGGAGTCGGGGTAAAAAAAAAATGGAAATTTAAGGTCATCAAACAAGCTCACGCAATTAAGGCTAGGTTTCCGCCTGCCGTGAGCAGGCCGGATGAGAAAATTCCACCCGCTCCCGGAACCAATCAGATTGCAGGATTTGTTGAATTCCGCCCACTCACGCATTGAGAAAAAAATAAAAGAATTATAATTCTTTGTGACCAAATTTTGGAAAGTACCTATCAAAGACATACAGTAAGCAAAATCTATTGTGCAACTTCCAAGTACATTACCAGTATGACTTGGGCTGTATTGAATCTGAAAAGTTGTCTTGAACGCTATGACTTCTGCAGGTAATTCTGTTAACATGAAATATGTTTGTCTCGACAAGCTTGATAAGGCAGTGTATAGTTCATTTCCTACATTTACAACTCATAATTACGGGGAAGGAATTAATTTCCTATCATAATTATAATTATATAATGGCACATAGTGACATAGTTGCACATTCACTACCAGCATTTGAGCCATACACTAAAACATCATCTTGACAGTTGTTTTACTGGGATCAATAGGATGTGAACCAGGATTTTTCTAGGTTATGTCCCTGCAAAGGTTGAACTTACCGGTACCAGCAATATGCCATGCGGTAGACTAGACTTTTAACAAGAAACTATTTCAAAAAACAAAAAGTAGTGTTTCGTTTCCGGAATGGAATACTATATTGTGGGTCACTTGGCCTGTCATTCTTATTTCGCTTCGTGTATTGAAACTCTCGAGAAATAAAGATAAAAATGTGAACTCAAAGTCTCTGAACGGTGTTCCTTGGTATCAACATGCATAATTAGCTTTTAAACGCACAAGGAGCAATAGAACGAGACAACAGACGTATTGACGTTTTTTGAGGGGAACGCTGCCTTGCGGCTGGTTAGCCTATGCGACTTCCAGATTGCGTGACGTAGAACAATCTCACTTATCTCCCCAGCACTACGAGCTGAGTTGTAAACAGCACGTGCTGGATCGGACAAGAGTATTGGTTAGCGAGCTATGTACCAAGGCAAACGAGCCAACAAGCTTGGTGGAAGTCACCGTACAGGAGAGGACCCAATTTTAATGAAGGCAAAGCGATATATCCAACCCATCCCCAAAGGGAGGGAGGGGAAAAACTTTAAGAAATTGCAAAAAGCCAGTTGGTTTAGTATAGAAGACAAACTGCCAGGTGAACCTTGGACGGCTGACTGAGGCTTTTATAGTTAGACTCTGTCTATTAAAGTAGCCAGTTGCACAGGTTCTACTATGTAGCAGGTAGGCATTACACGTGCTCTTTAGCAATAATGAATGAGGCTTTAACAGATTTGGCCAATGCAGGTGTACGTTATAATCTGAGATCTGGGAACAAAGTCTTTATGTCCTCGTTTTCTTTACAACAAAACCGTTGATTTTATGACCTTGAACGGCCGACTACAAAGAACGCGAGTACGGTCACGTGTCATTAATCGTATTTTACTGATAGGGCAGTAAAATCTCATTTAAAGAGAAAAACATACACTCGTTTATGTGCACAATACATCGAAGAATAAAGTCTACAAATTGCGCTCATAACTGCGAAGATCATAGCTTCACTTGATTTCATATCCGCAGTTCATATATGATTCATTTCATATACCATTTCATTATTATTATTATTATTATTATTATTATTATTATTATTATTATTATTATTATTATTATTATTATTATTATTATTATTATTATTATTCCATGTCCATTGAACATGCCAGCCACGACCACCTTACATAGAGTTTCCGGTGTTGTGATCTGTGATCTGGCCGTGATTTTGCAAATGAAAGACTCTTGCTCTCCCAATTTGACGTTTAGAGCTCATAATTAACAAAATTAAACAAAATTACCTAAAATAGCGTGACCTAGCCCCTTTAAATTGTACTGATTGAGCTCCTAATGATAGACAACCTAAAACTATAGTCTGGACATAAGCTATTTTTAACCTTGTACATTGAAATTGCAGTTTCCTGTAACCCTCTATTATATAAAAGGGGGTAATTTTGCCTTTCGTAACAGTTCAGGATACGTTGAATTACTATCACAAGAAATGGCCCTAAGTGCCCTTTCTTGTACTCTCTCTAATTAATTTCCTGGAGTCACTTGCCTTGAAAAAGTTCTCGGACTATGCTACAATAAGTTAAAACCAGCCCACTGCCAAATCATCTGCCAATTACAAAGAGTCTGAAGAAAGAGCTTCAGGTATTGAGTGTTACAGCTTTCAAGAAAACAAATGACTTTTTAATTAACTAACCCCTTCGGCAATTCCCTTTCTTCACAGTCTAATAAATCGCTACCGGATTTTCGCACGGCCACAGTCTTTCCTTATTGTGGTTTAATGATGTTTATCAGCTGGTCTGCTGCTGATATGCCAAAGTCCTCAATGTTTTGGTGATCAATTAATTATCATGGTAAAGAGTTTCTAAAATTAAATATATAAATATATTTGTCCAAATGGTCTGGATAGCACACTTGTTACTAATATTTTTTAAAAATACAAAAGTGTGGTTGTATTTTTAAAAATATAAATAAAATTAAGATCCGCGTTTGCCGTAAACTGCAAACGTCAGATTGTAAATTTGTTATTAGCCAAATACGAATCTTTTAATTCAAATTTGGCTTATTCCTTGTTTATTTGTTTGTAGCAGCTGAGGGCAAGAAAGAGAAATCTTGCGAATGTTGATAGCATGTCCCAAAACCACGACATCGCACCGGCGATCCTCTTAAAAGGTCTATAATTGTAGAGAGATTTTAAAAAAACTGAGCGAGAAAAACGAAACAGTGATCATTGGCTTCATTGCACTAGTTTATTGAGAAAAGTTGGCATTTGTTGCAGCCAAACCCGCAAAATCCGGATCAAAGAACGAGGCCGCAAAAACGTCAAAACAGCGATTAATTCTTAGTTGAAAATCAATGGTTCGGAAAAAAGATATAATCGCTTGTCGTTTTTTTCTGTTATTGTTTCGGATTATTTTACACCGGTTGGTGGGGTCTCATAAGGCCGTCAAAATGCTGTTCTTCATTGCTAATAGCTTAGTTGTTAATTAAGGCTGTAGAGAATATCGTGTGTGCTTTATCTGCAACCAAACGGGGTTCACTGTGTCTGGAACACAGAACGTAGATAGAATTAATGATTAGAACTTGCAACAGTGTTTTTAATAATTTGGCGAAAGATATTAAAGCACAGACAAGTGCCCTCTACTTAATTCGAATTGTGCTTTAATTGTCAGTTGGCAATGAAAACGGTGCCGCTTAATTAAGAGGTCGTATCAACAGCGGCCACATTTTAATTTGTGGCGATGATGGCACTTCAATAATTTCACGCTTACTCGCTTTGTTCTTATTGTAGGGTGGGAGATAAGATACAGGCTTTGATATTCCCTTGTCCGTGAACAACAACAAATTATTGAGTTCGCAACTTAAATTAAAAACATCGAAAAAAGAACTACAGCTTTAATTACAAGATCCAAGAAAGAAATGATTTTTCAGGGATTAGAATGGCACTCAATTAGCGATGTCAATGAACTGAGCACGCTCACACATTAACACAAGCTGGCTTAGTATCTTTGTTTAGTAGAAAGTGCAAAGAAGTTAAGAAAACAATACTTATGGGTGAACAATATTCTTACATACTACATTAAGCACTTCCTAGAAAAATGCTCTCTTTAAGTTTATTTTGCTATTATTTTTTTAAAAAAACCAGAACCAAAAGTAAACCAATTTGAATGTTGCTTGATCTTATTAATTAATCCTGCAAATATTTCACCCTTGAAAGAAGCTAAAGTTTTCAACTCGAACTTGGCAAGAAGCTGGAAGCGAGAGTAATTATATTGCCCTGGTTTTACGCTTCACCATTTGATGTTACAATATAAAACATGCACTGTAAGCTAAACTGAAGTTCCCGTTGTGTCAAGTTAAGAATGGACACATGCGACTAAAATCTCCCGATTGATGCTGAATAACTGGGGACTAATTGACCTGCTGGAGTTCCATACGTTGGCGGACGATACATGGAGCATGGAGCTGGTGGCCGGACTCTACTTGAAGGAGCCATGGAATTAGCAAAGCAATATTGAGGTCTATGATAGATTGGGTGCGAAGGGAACAGATATCCCTGAGCCGCGAGAGCATATTCAATTTCTGATGACAATTTGCGTTTCCATTTCGTGCGTCTGTTTTGAAACCAAATTTTGATTTGGGTTTCTGTCAGATTGAGTGACTTGGAAAGCTCAGTTCGGCGTGCAACGCTGATGTACTTGTTGGCTTGGAACTCACCCTCCAACTCTTTAATTTGTTCGCTTGTAAACGCTGTTCGTGGCCGCTTCTTTGGGTCTGGGATCGGTCGTTTTCCATGCTGGTCGTTTGAGGAGGCTTCTAAATGATCAAAAACGTCTTATGTCAAAGTTTACAAAATGAGGCTACTACAATTTAACAACAACCTTATTCAGTAATCTTCGAGCTCGTAGAATCAAGATTTATGGGTATAGGTTTTGCACCTAGCTGCTCTCGTTGCAGCAAATTTTAAGAAGTAACAATTTTCTTTAGGGCAATAAATCGCTTCTCAAGTTCGGTGATAAGGAAGCTGCTTTGTACATAAATGACTAGTTTATTACAATAATAGGATAAAAATTTTTCCTTAATTAAGGCATCTTAAGTTCCCTGGCTGTTGTGCTTGATGATTTTATTGATCTTAGACCTTTAATTGTTGGAAACTAATGATCCAAAGACTTCTTTCTATATCTTTCTCTCGGCTTTCCCTTTTTTTGTTTGTTTGTTTTTTTTTGCGTCCCCCTTCATCTACTATATGTATCTTGTACTTTCGCTAACAACTGACGTTTAAAAGAACACCTAACGCTACAGCCATTGCTTATCAATCTCACTTATTAATAATTTACTCTTCACCGAGACCACATATTATTAGCCATAAACAAAATAGCTTCTCGTTCAAAAAAGGAATGGAAGCAATGGTAAAACAATATGAACAGGCCAGCAAGTCATGTTTATGTTCTTTTTATCCTCGGGAAGGAACCGATTTTTTTTTAAAGATGTGCACAGTATACAAGGGGTCTTCTACGGAGTAAAATGGACTCTGTTTACGCTGTGCTTAACAGACCTGCTCTTTTGGAGTAAGATATAAACATCTGTCACAACCATATTTTATAACTCAAAGGGGGAAAGAAGGTACGGCACTTTGTTCTGTGAAAAGTTGATTTGCCTCGAGTGTCTTTCGTCGTGTGCTATTTGGCATAAAATACCTGACCAATGTATGTCATTTGAGACCATTTTAGTCCCTTTATTCGGTCATGCTCAGACATCTATTCTTCTCTATTTGAAAACTGGGTTTGTGCAACAAGGCAGGTTACAATTGGGTGAAAGATGCACTTCCATGCCTAAATTGACCAAATTATGTTGGCTTTCGCCGGATCGTTTTCATTCTGTACGTCTTACCTTGTTTGGTATGTTCCTCTGAGAATGCCCGTTTGGGTGCATTCTCTGCGTTTGTCACAGATATAGGTCTTGCTTTCACTTTGGATTCAATTCCCGAAAGATGCGTTTGACAATCCTTGGGGCTTCCATCAGTAGCTTCGATACATCGGTCCTTGCTCAAGATGCCTTTTATGGAAAAGTTAAGAACTCTACTAGTTAGTGGCAAAGAAGAGTAACTTTCCATTGGAACAAATCGCCGGCACTAACTTTACTCCCGCTTCTAAAGACTTGCTTTGGCTTGGGATTACAAATGATGATCCACTTCCCTCCCCAACTGATTGATGGCAGATCTCGTGTGGAATGAAGCGCGTGCCGTCCATCTTCTGGAACCAATAAAAATCTAACAATTGTCTCAGCGAGACGAACGGAAAAGGGGAACTTTAGCCGAACAAAAGCCAGCCCTGGGGAAGCTATTGATGACTTGTGTTCTTGTCAGTGAATTCAACAAATATTTTTTTCTCAAAGTCGATTGCAGCGCAATTAAGGAAGAGTTGGGATCTAGGAAGATTTACCTACAGAGTGTAAGTTATTAATTGGGTCTGCATGGCTTACGTGAAATAAGCTTCAAAAAGCACTGAACAAAACACTGACTAGTTTTACTAAACACAATCGATTCATCAATGAACTGCAATTAAATGGCAATGATTAAAAAAAAAAATGTTTAGGCTTTAGGATGATTAGGGTTATAACATCTGAAGTTAGAACCTTCAACCCCTCTCAGAAAAATCACCTTTTGCCGAGAACATCATCATGTGAGAAAACTGAAAATGTATTCCAAAACGTTTTACCTTCCACTAGTGCAATAAAAATCTCCGTAGGGGTTCACCCACTTAGGAAAAATTTAATCCTTTTGGTTAATTAACCATCGGCATATAATCACCCTGCAGTAATAGAGGACAACCACATGGCAAACCGGAATTGGCTGTAGTTTGAATGCATTGTTTATCGCAGTTGATTACATCTGCAAATGACAATTAATATTGTGCTTCTAAAGAGAATGAAGTTCTGTGAGTCTTTATGCATTAAATGTCGCAGATTGCAATGTTTTGACTGGTGACCCAGAATACATAATTTTTTCGTCAAGAACATGATTCAACAAAACGCATTTGCAAGACGTTCTATGGATGTCGCTCAAACATCATAATCACAACCGTACCACACTTTGCCTTTTTATTATACCTTATCTTTCTTTATAACCATTGATAATTTTGTCTTTGCAGATTAGATATTTTGTTTCTAATTTGCGCCCATCTCAATCATTCATTTGTAATTATAGACTTCCCCAATAACAAGGTGTAGACAACCTATTTTGAAAAGATTAGAAGAAGCCTGGGGCCAAAATTTCTTCCTTGGCCAATATTCAACATTGGAACAACGGAAAGAGTATTTGATTTACAAGAGACTGGTGTTTGGGAGAAAAGTAGGTCTTGACTGCTAGTGTATCTTTCATGAAAAAGCACAGAGCGCTAACAAACGTCGGCTGGGTTTAGTCAGCGGAATTTGTCGAGACCACCAAGACTTTGCTAACTTAACGAGCCCGCAAAGAAAGCATGAACTTTAAGGTACTGAGTGAAGTAATAGTTTTACTTCAAACAGTTTTGTTAATGTTAAAGTTCGAAAATGACTGTAGCTATCGACATTCACTCACTGCAATCTAGAACTTGTTATATTGTTAGTGGACACTTTGTGATTGTTATACACGGAAATGCATTGGTCACTACTTCGCCATGTTTTCGTCCTCAGTTCAAACTGTGACTCTCATTGGTACACACGTGGGGCCAAAGAGGCTGTCCATATAAGACTTCATCCTAAGAACATCAATAGGAATAGTGGAATCGAAATTCCCGAGTTTTGGATATCTAAGTTCAAGAAACACAACAGCCGTTATAGGAAAACGTGGCCTATAAGAGAATAACATCTACAAACCAGAATAAAGATACCTGCATGACCTGAGACTAGTCCTGTTCCGGGACTCCCTCTTACCCCGCCCTGAAAATGGGCCTGGAACCCAGGCAGGAAAAGAGAGAGTCCTGTATTACTTGCAGGCGCAAAACTGGGGGAAAAAACATATTTGGAAAAAAGATTCCTTATTTGGGAATAGTTTATTTCGAGTGCTTTTACACTGGATACATAGGGATAATGTAAAAGGAAATTATAACGCCAAGTTACGCCAAGTTTCTGGAGGTAATTGATCTCGCGTTTAAGAAATGCCACTTTTCCTTTTTGCCTAAGGCGGAACAACTGCAAGCTATTCATGCAGTCGTTACCGGTAATGATGGTTTTGTTAAACCTGCAGCAGGATTTGGCAAGTCGGTTGCTACGTGGTTGTTCCTTTAATATCGGCGTTTCTAAAACGAGGGTAAGGGTATGACCAAGGGTCAG
>NC_090873.1:34737297-34754491 GCF_036669935.1 Montipora foliosa
TTTTAGACCCGCAGTAGGGGAATGTCATTGATGATTCTAATAACTTTTTAATTACCCCACAATGTGTGATGAATATAAATACAGCTTTTGGTCATGCACAATCTGTAATTGGAATAAATTTGCCCCTGATGTACTCAGCCTTGATGATGACAATGCTTTTAAAGTGAAACTACTGCACTAACCAGTCCCTACCAACCACCTGTGTTATGTTTTTTCAAGATTTTGCAGAATCTAGTATGAAGATACATGTAGATATGTAGCCATTTAGTGAATATGGGTAAATAAGCGAATAATAGATATTGAATAGACAATGTTCACTGAGATAATTCTTTACCTTAATTATGATGCAATACAATAATTATTGTCACAAATACATGTATAATGAAGATCATGATGCCAGGAAAGGTGATGTTCAATTCACATAGTGACATACCCAAATATCTTAAGATTGAAACTTGTTCAAGGCATTGACCAGCTTAAGTTGAATTTACTTTCTGATGAGGTTGGAAGATAAAATATTGAGTATTATTTAAATTTCAAGTTGACTTGTGGGCACAAAGCAAGTCCTAAATATTTGGCAGTTCAGAGTTAATGTGAATTAGAAGTTCATTTGTATAAATTATAGTGTTCTGGCATGCTGCATTGCAGAGGTTTCCCCTCCACATAATGTATACAGTAATTTCAACAAATTGCTATTTACAGGGTGTCAAGTGGATAAAAGGGTCACAAAATAAGAAAATCTAAAAGTGGGAACAAAATAGCAGTATTAAATGAACATGCATCATTATAGTCACCATTGCGAGGTTCAAAATAATTGTTTTGTCAACATGAAGCACAAGCTTACAACATTATTTTTCTCCAGCCATGAGCACAAAAAATAGGAAAAATTCCCTGAAGAACAATCGAATTTTAAAGACACAAAAAAACAGGAAATAGCAATAGCTCGCATGCACCTTCATCAACTATCTACTGTGCAGCTTCCTACAGTTCCCCTATTATCTAACCCCTGATTTCAATCCATGGCGTTATAGTAAAACCTCCACACAAGTTGCTAGTTGAAACTAGTAATTAAAATTTAGGAACTGGTGAAGAAGAGGACGTTGATAACGCTGGCATTTCTTATAAGGTTTTTTTCTGTTGACAAGAAGGAAAGTAAAATACATTAATTTTTAAAAGAAAATTTAATAGGCTGTGCTTCCTTATGTCAGCTTGAGATTATATACAAAACGAAAGGAATAGCGAACTCATCTTACCTTAGCAGACTTCAACTGACAGGGCCGTCTCGGCTGAACTCCAACCTCAATCGATCTATGACAACATTTACTCGGAAATCTGCCTAACTCAATATTGTGCATGAAGCCGCCGACGAAAATTCGATCACACAAGAGCGAAAGACTGTTAAGAAGTTTTACCACTGAAATAACGCTATTCCGAAAGAAAAAAGGTGTACACGATGCTGTGGCTAAAAAAAATTCCTATAGCAAGTAATCCAACAAGACATCTTCGGCCGCCATTTTGTTTGTTATTTCGCTCGCTCGCGTGTCAAAAAAGCCTGGGCACAAGCAAATTATCAACCAATCAGACAAAAGTCCCCCTTGCTCTTTATTTACATATCCAGCCTGGCATCTAATGCAATATGATTGGCTCATTCCGAGCATGCGCCTGCAAGTAATACAGGACTCTCTCTTTTCCCGCCTGGGTTCCAGGCCCATTTTCAAGGTGGGCTAAGAGGGAGTCGCGGAACAGGACTA
Organism: Montipora foliosa; assembly: GCF_036669935.1. NCBI lineage: Eukaryota > Metazoa > Cnidaria > Anthozoa > Scleractinia > Acroporidae > Montipora > Montipora foliosa. The sequence goes on from NC_090873.1 coordinate 34,739,049, forward strand.
GACCTGAGACCTGTTACGGCTGTTCATGGCCTGATGAAGACTGGCAATATTACAGTCAAAACATCCGATCGTGAGCTACACCTCAGAGTAACTCTATCGTGCGAAAAACGAATAAAGTTCATCAACTGGATGGCATTGCATTAGTGTTTGAAACGCCCTTGTAGACTTTGTGATCGGTTTCTCGGCTTCACTGTAAGCAAAGACTTCAAGACCAGTGCTGGGAAGGAATGTGTACCCACTGAACAGCCCTCTTCGTTGAGGTAAGGAATTTACAATTATGGTCGGGATCGGGATTAGCCGATAACAGCCGGTCGGGATAGCGGGATTGAAGAACCCTATTGGGGACCTTCACCTTTAAGAAAGCTTGCACAATAAATGGGAAAGGCCCGACCTAAACCAACACGTCCACCCGGCGGGAGGGAGGGGGAGGGTGTGGGGGAGTTGCTAGAATGGAGTTGCAAATAGTAGGGATTTTGAGGGTTAGAAAATTCTGGCTAGAAGGAGTTAAAATGGAAAGATTCGCGATAAGAAAAAGTTGTTACAGAAAGAAGTGAAGCGCTGTTGATTTAATATTTACTACCCGCATTACATTCCGTTTTAAAATTACAATTAAATGGCTTTGTGTAAGGTTTAAGCATAAAAAGAAAGTGACTAAGTTGGCTTCGCTAAAAAAGATACATGGCCAACAACTGTTTCCATGGAAATGATCCGAATGGCTAAACCCAGCCATGAATTTTAACATGAATTCTCAACTTTTGGGAACTTGGGAGTTTTGTCAATCCAGCTGAAAATTATGTTTCCTCTTGGCATCACTTGTAGCGACATATATATTAAACATAATTATATATATATATATATATATATATACCTTATGATGTGTCCAAGTTTATCCTACGAAGAGTGCTCTACACCCACAAGTGGGGGAGCGTTACAATAGTTCAATGAATGAGACTAGTCGTTTGACATTTGCCTACAGGCCTGTTTCGTGGAGGTTTTAGGCTTCCACTCTTCAGGGCTTTTTTAATTAAACTGTGTGTTGCCTGCAGTATTTATAATTGGTCATCTTTCCACATGCGTGCGTACAAAAAATTCACGAGGTCATTAGTGTAAGTGTCCACAAACTCGCTATCACAAGCATTCACAAGATCGCTATCATAAGCATTTACAAGATCGTTCGTGCGTAGCGTAACTTAAATGCTTGTTATCACACTATCCGTTCATTATAAGAAATTTTCTTGCGTGCTATCCGTTCTTTATAAGAAATTTTCTTGCGTGCCTACATGTGCTAATCAATTCTGATCTTTTGTTCAGGGATGCAAGATCGCTGTGACAGATAATAAAGAACTTTTCTAAGTTACACAGATTGCATGTTTTTGTTACGTTCGTGTACGCTCTCGCCTTTCCCAGGATCTTCCATGTTACTTGATAGTTACCTCCTTCTTCCTTTAAATGCCATATGTGTTTACTCAGCTCGGTTTGATTCCGTTGCGTTTCCTTGATAAGTGATTGCTTGTGATTTGCGAGTCTGGCCTTGAAAGTGGTGTCAGTGAGCCCTACGTATGTTTGTACGCTTTCGTTGTTGCCCGATGTGACGGTTGCTTGGTAAACGATACCCTTGGCTAGGCACTGATTATCTAAAGGGCACTCTGCCTTCTTTCTACAATTGCATAGGTTTTGGCTGGGGTCTTCTGTGTTTGGCTTTATCAGATTCTTGTTGTGCGCGCTAATAATTGATTTCACGCTGGGCATGCAGCTGTATGACAGCTTAAGGGTGTTGCGGTTGAATATGGCGTGCAGGACGTGGCGCCTAGGGAAACATTCCCTCACGATTTTCAGAAACTCTCTTCCTAGGTTGGTTTTTACTCTGGCGTCAAAAGGAGGGTTGAACCAGGTGATGTTTCTAGTTCGTTTTCGCCGTCTTTTATTTCTTCGATCTTTCGGGGCGAAGTGTAGCTTGTACTCGTAGCCACTTTTTTCCAGGGCCGCTTGGTACGGTGGTGCTGCATTGTTGAATTCCCTCTCATCGGATGATATGTCTGACAGCCTTTGGTTTATGCTTTCTGGGATACGTTCAGTATTTCGGGCGGGTGGTTACTCTTTGCGTGGACGTATGAAGGTGTGTTACCAGGTTTCATGTACGGTTGGTGTTTGCCATTGTTGAGGTTCAGTGTCACGTCCAGATAATTGATTACTTTCTTGTTCGCTTCGATGGTTATTTTCAATCCTTTCTCACTGAACACGGCGCATATTGTCTTCTTTGCTGTCTGCGACCATTTGTGGAGTATCATGAGAGACAGCTAGACCATCATCTCTATACAGTCCAAAATCGTTAGCCGCAGATGGGTTTCAAATGTGTTAGCCTGTAGACGACTATAAGCCTCACATGTTTCGGCGCCATCGTACGAGCCCATGGTCACCCAAAATATAGCCACTTTCTCTTTCACCAAGGGGCTTCTCCGCTGTAAAGCCGGTTTTGTTTTGCATGGGTAAATTATGTTTATTTCATCTGGTGGAATGTTCGTGTAGTTCGCGGACGAAATAAATCGCTTCGTGCTAGGAGCTTTTCGGTGATTTATGGATAAAAGTCCACGATATCGAAGCATGGGAATTGTGCGTTTTGCTTCTCATTAATTCCGTTGAACCACTACAGGATTATTGCGTGTTTCTCCAAAGGTTGAACTTTGTCGAAGTCGCTACGTTTTTTTTTTTTTTCACGATCTTTTGACGAATCTTGTGTTACTAATGCGTCCGATTCTGATTTCGTTGGGCTGATTAATCGGAACTGTCGGGGAGTTGGTGACGTTTGGCTTATGGTCTTTTAAGGTTATGAAAGCGTCGCGCTTGGCCATTATGTCGATTCTATCTGAGAGGTCTAGCCTTTCCGGAAATTTCATTTGCTTTCTTTATTGATCTTCATCCTATCTTGTGTTTTACTGTGCTTTCTTGTATGACTTTTGGATGTTTTTGTTTAGGAGTTCGTTGTAATGGTCAGGTTCCATTCTGTAATAATGCTGGTCTCATACCATGTCGCCTTTGACTATGAGGGATGGTCGTCGCCATTGATCTTCTTGATTGTCTTTACTCAGATCGCTTTGAAACAGTTTCTTCGCTGCTCGAACTCCACGTTACTAATTAGCTCTGTCCTCCATCAATCACCGAAAAGCTCCTAGCCGAAGCAGATTGAGTTCGCCGCGAACTACACGAACATTCCACCAGATGAGTAAACATAATTACGCATGCAAAACAAAAACCTGCTTTACCGCGGAGAATCACTTGGGTAAAGAAAAGTGGCTTATTTGATGTGACCATGGGCTCGTACGATGGCGCCGAAAACATGTGAGCTTATAGTCGTCGACATGCTAACACATTTGAAACCCATCGGCGGGCAACGATATTGGACTGTATAGAGATGATGGTCTAGCTGTTCTCTCATGATCTCACAAAGGTCGAAAAAGCAAAGAAGAACCTATGCGCCGGTTCATTACGACCCGGCCTCCCCCCCCCACCACCCCCCTCTACCTTTTCGCTCCTTACCCAGAACGAGTATCTTCCCCATGCTCTGCACTCCCAGAGATCTCACCTTTAGTCCCTCGCCGTTGTCAGCCTCACTCTCCCCCACACCTCTGACCGCAGACTCCGCGAGGCCCTACTTCTTTCCCGTCTTGGTACAGGTTGATTACTGGCAATCCTCCTCGCCTACACACACTCGAAGTCACACAGACCCGACCGCTGACGGTGACACTGAACCTCAACAATGGCAAACACCAACCGTACATGAAACCTGGTTAACACACCCTCATACGTCCACGCAAAGAGGAACCACCCGCCCGCCTACTGACACGTAATCCAGAAAGCATAAACCAAAGGCTGTCAGAACATATCATCCGCATGAGAGGAATTCAAACAATGCAGCTCCACCTTACCAAGCGGCCCTGGAAAAATTGGCTACGAGTACAAGCTACACTTCGGCCCCGAAAGATCGAAGAAATAAAAAGACGGCGAAAACGAACTAGACACATCACCTGGTTAAACCCTCCATTTGACGCCAGAGTAAAAACCAACCTCGGAACGAGTTTCTGAAAATCGTGAGGGAATGTTTCCCTAGGCGGCCACGTCCTGCACGCCATATTCAAGTCGCAACACCCTTCAGCTGTCATACAGCTGGCATGACCAGCGTGTGAACTCAATTATTAGCGCGCCCCTAACAAGAATCTGCAAAACGCAAACACAGAAGACCCCCAGCCAAAACCTATGCCATTGTAGCAAGAAGGCAGCGTGCCCTTTAGACAATCAGTGCCTAGCAAAGGGTATGGTTTACCAAGCCCACCAACGTCCTCGGGCACAAGTCGTTAGACCATCCGCTGTGCCCCTCGCCATGGAACACTCACACATCCCGACACGTCCCCGTTGCCGGGGGATGTAGTGGCCGCGCGCGCAATCCTGACACCGCAGGGACGCAAAGGTCAGAAGGAAAGCCAGACTCGCAAGATAGAAAAGACAAGCATAAATCATATGTGAGTGCCAAGGTGAAAAGAGAACGAGAAAAACGCGAATCCACAAACCACGAGCTGAGTAAACACATATGGCATTTAAAGGAAGAAGGAGCTAACTATCAAGTAGCATGGAAGATCCTGGGAAAGGCGAGAGCGTACACGAACGGTAACAAAAAACCATGCAATCTGTGTAACTTAGAAACGTTCTTTATTATCTGTCACAGCGATCTTGCATCCCTGAACAAAAAGATCAGAATTGATTAGCAGAATGTAGGCACCGCAAGAAAATTTCTTATAAAGAACCGGATAGCAACGCAAGAAAATTTATTATAAGAACGGATAGTGTGATAACAAGCATTTACGTTACGCTTACGCACGAACGATCTTGTAAATGCTTATGATAGCGATCTTGTGAATTGATTGTGATAGCGAGTTTGTGGAAACTTACACATAATGACCTCGTGAATTTTTGTACGCGACGCTATGTGGAAAGATGACCAAATTATACATACTGCAGGCAAAACACACGTTTAATTAAAAAAGCCCTGAAGAGTGGAAGCCTAAGGCCTCTACGGAACAGGCCTGTAGGCAAATGTCAAAACGACTAGTCCCACTTCATTGAACTACTATATATATATATATTATATATATATATATTTGAATGAAGATTGCGTTACCAACTAGTGATGCCGCTTGGAAGAACCCAGGATCCAAAGGATTACTACACGCTTGCACTCGAAAATTGTAGTTTGTGGAGACACGAGTAAACAGCGAATTTCTTCCGTAGCCAAAAACTCTTTAACAAACGTTTCGCCCTTCGGGCTTCCTCAGTTAAGCGTGTACAGGGTTAAAAAAATAGTTGGAATAAAAAAAGCTCTCTAAGGCTAAGACTGTAAATAGGCTAAAAAATTTACCATGCAATCAAAATAACAGATAAGAACAAATAAAAACACTGATGGGAGAAGAACAAGGTATTAGACCCCTAAGGGTATTACATAATAATGTAGAGAAAATGATGTAACAAATTCCCAAGTCAAAGCCTTTGAACAAAGGCGCTTTCTAGCTCACAATTGCCATTTTTCGTAACAGGATCCGAAAAAAAGGCCTTTGAATGGTTAATAACCAAAATCCTGATTCATCAGCACCTGAACTCAAGCATTGTGGGCTATACTCTCAGCCCCGTAACAAAATCCTTGATACAGTCTTTGAACAAAGAATCCCCTAAATATATAACAAATAAGAAATAAAAAGGAGAAACCACTGGTGGGTGATGGAAATAGGATGTTAATTGTATCTTATTCTATTTTCCTAGAGTGGAATTCTGAATCTTTTAGTTAAACCCTAAGGTTGAAGGGTTGCCAAAGTTGTGCACTCCCGAAAGCTTCTCTTGTAAGCAGGACGATGGTCGAGGCTATTTTGATCGCTAAAATTACCAATTTGTTCAATGAGGACGTAAAAAAAAGCCGACCAAAACAGGAGTTTCTTTCATGAGTTTCTTATTGCCTGGTGAGTGTGGTCAGTCTTCGACCATACGAACACAGCGTTATAGCAATAAAACGATGAACTGAAATTTTGCTACCATTGATCATTATCACTGCTCCTCTCAGAGTTGAGCGCTCTCTGAAATTTATTCTATTCAAAAAAGTATATATATATATGGCTCGAGAGACCTTTTTAAATGATCTATAAATTGTCTTCTCCTCTCTCGTCCGCCTGTGAATCGTCATTCCTGTCGATCCAGTGTCATTCTAGTTGGAGAAAAACACTAGCCCGGGAGAACCACGGTAGAAAATCCCCACTGACTATCCAGATCGGCAATGTAGCCAGCATGGTGCCTCTGATAGTGTAGTGGTGATCAACACCCAACCGGTAATCAGGGGGACGTGGGTTCAAATCCCGCTCAGGGCATAAAAAGTTTTTCTTCCAATGAAAAAGTCATTTTTTTTCAGAGGGTTGTCCGTCCTTGGTCACTTCTAAAATCTTCTATAATTGATTACATTTAGCCGAGGCTTGGACTGTGAATCCATTAGTGATCCTCTCTGGGGGCAAAGATGCGCTGTTGGCTCGAGAGCCCTTTGTAACTGATAATAAATTGTCTTCTCCTCTCTCGTCCGCCGGTGAATCGTCATTCCTGTCGATCCAGTGTCATCTAGTTGGAGAAAAACACTAGCCCGGGAGAACCACGTAGAAAATCCCCACTGACTATACAGATCAGGCATGTAGCCAGCATGGTTGCTCTGATAGGGTAGTGGTGATACACAACCCAACCGGTAATCATGGGGTACGTGGGTTCAAATCCCGCTCAGGGCATAAAAAGTTTTTCTTCCAATGAAAATGTCATTCAGAGGGTTGTCCGTCCTTAGTCACTTCTAAACCTCTCTCTCTCTATCTCTCTTCGTTATATATATATATCTCGTCAGTTAAGTAGATCCCTTGAGCCAACAACTCCCAGGAGGATCGAAAATGGATTCACAGTCCAAGTTGAGGAGGAAAGGAGAGAAAGTTACGGAAAATCAACCACTGGACAACTTCGGGGAAAAACTGTAATTGCCCTGAGCGGGATTTGAACCCCACGTCGCCATGATCACTAGTCGGGTGACTGGCATGGTTGTCCTTGATAGTGTAGTTGGTTATCACACCCGTCTTGTGATCAGGGGGAACGTGGGTTCAAATCACACTCAGGGCCATTGGATCGTTTTCCCCAGAAGTTGTCCAGTGTTAAGCTTCCCGTAGCTTTTTCTGTAATGTATATATATATATATATATTATATACTATATAATATATAATTTATATATATGATATATATACTATATATAACCGAAAAAGTGGAACGAAATCCTCATCTACTATAAAGTGCTCAATAGCCAGAGCTAGAGCTATGAATAATTATACTCAAAGAGCTAGGTTATTTGAACATTTACTGCAACTCTGAGTTTCATCCTGCCTGCTTCATGCCTATAAAGTGTGCAACTTGATTCCGTAACCAGTGATCACTACATAGAAGTAGAGCGACTATATAACGGAAGAAAAAAACACATAAACTACAAGTTCATCCCTACAAGCCTGTTTCGTGGTCGCCCACTCATCAGGGGATTTCCCTGATGAGTGGGGCGACCACGCAACAGGCTTTTAGGGATGAACTTGTAGTTTATGTGTTTTTTTTCTTCCGTATATATATATTAGTTATATATTATATATATATTTGTTTTTGTTTTTATGAAATGGCAAAAAATAAAATGAACTGAACTGAACTGAACTGTGATTATTTCGTTGTTAAACGGTATTTTTATCCTACGCTGCACTGCAAGCAACATCTTCATCGACACAGGAAGCCAAAGCCATTGGTATGTTAGTCATCAGGCATTTTAATTGTGCAGCCAGGAGCATTGTAAATGAAACTAGATCTAAGAAAACCCAGGATTGAACATGGACAGTCCTCTGACACCAAGCCATGAGATCTCAGACAAGCGACCGGTTCTGGGGTGCCCGTAACATCCTAACAGTCACGCTACAGAAAACCTGCTGAACTGCATGCAGCATGTATAAACAAATGTTGACTACTGTACAGACCCGGTAGGTTGAATAGCGCATTAACTGGGATGGGTTGATGATCACGGGCTATGTGGGTCTGTGGGAAACGCGAAAGTGAAACAAGCACCAAGTGGAGTGACATAAAACTCTCCACCCAGCTTGGGCGTCCTGTGGACTGGCACTTTTGCCATCCTTTCTTATTCAATTCGTCTTAGGAAACATGCAGCACGGAAGAGAGGTGTTGCTTTCAAAGTTGTTTCAAGTATCATTTGCCCCAAATGCAGTTACAAGTATTATTACTTCTTTTCGTCTTTGGGTTGTTTTGCTCTTAAGAGATATGCCTCCTTCACATACAATATTGGAGCGTATAGCCTCTAGTATCTCTGCAGTCATGGGGTGGAAGCCCACTGAGTGCGCCAGTTTTTTTCCAGGTTTTTACAGGGCAGTTGATCAACATGTAACTTAAAAGATCATTCCTTAACTTCATCCATCAACCCATCATGGAGCTGTTATCCGCATAGTCCAGATTCCCGCTGTTCCATTACGTGTCTCTTTACTGGGTAAGTAACGACTACTTGTAGCCCTTACTTTGGAGGCCAGATTTGCTTGTAAGTTCACAATAGACAGTGTTGGTTTTTATGTTACAATAACTTGCTCAATATCAAGTTCAATTCCGTAGTCCGAGGCCCGAAGTTCTCTTTCCGTGGCCAAACCATAGGGTTAAATGCGATCGTTAAATAGTTTTCCACTTTAAAACTGTTCTTAAGTGCATTGACACAATCAAAACCAGTAAACGGACGCTTTACAAGCAGTTTCCTCTAAGAAAGTCAAGCAAAGTTCGGAAATTAAAATTTTTAAAATGCCATGCATTTTCCTGTGTGGGTGTAGGTTGTCTGGATGGATGAACGAAAAACAGCCATATCTAGGGCCAGCTGACGTATCGTTGCAATGGTAACCGCCATTGTTCATGACAGACTTTGAGCAGGAATTTTACTATCAAATAGTTAACATATATGTGTCCACTTCTCGTATAGCTGTGAGCCAATTCTAATGAGATTCCACCCGACAGTCAGGGCTATGCCCTAATTACTAAAGGATGCTGTGAAAAGTATTTTGACTTCTAGGAAAAAAATAAGGAGAAAATACTTGCTGTATTAGGTTACCTGTCGTCACGCACTTTAAAAAACCGCAAAAATGAGCACAACCTTTTTCCCCACAACGGGAGAGAATTCGAGGCAGTGAAAAGGTATAGCCTACGTGTAAAGAGACTAACACATATCGTGCATTCTACCTTTCGGACACACCCATACGAAAACATTGGGTTTTTTCCCTGAGCGAGACTCGAACCCACGTCTCCCTGAATTAGTCGGCAATGCTAAGCCCGACGACTTTAGCAACTTGGGGATTCCTAGGGCCCAACGTTGCTATAAAGTCGCCCCATTAATCCGATGCTTTGCCAGCGTGGTGGCCGTGATGGTGTAGTTGCTTAGCAGGCCCGACGTAATTCAGGGCGACGTGGGTTCGAGTCCCGCTCAGGGAAAAGAAAACCAATTTTTCGGATGGGTGTTGTCGAAAGGTAAAATGCATGATATGTGGTAGTCTCTTTAACGTAGCTTATACCTTTTCATTGCCTCGAAATCTCTCACTTGTGTTCTAAGCCCTGTCTGGGGTTAAAGAGGCAAAGATCTACACTCAAGTGAAGAAAAGTTGGGCCCTAGGAATCCCCACTGTTGGCTAAAGTCGCCCCATTAATCCAGCTGCGTTGCCAGCGTGGTGGCCTTGATGGTGTAGTGGCTTAGCATGCCCGACTAATTCAGGAGACGTGGGCTTCGCGTACCCGCTCAGGGAAAAAACAAATTTTTCGGATGGGTGTGTCGAAAGGTAAAATGCACGATATGTGGTTAGTCTCTTTAACGTAACCTTCATTTCCAATTTTTCTAGCAAAGTGTTTCTTTCACGGTCAACACTGTTGCATCAGAGATAATACAGTTATTGTAGTCACCTTAAATATTTCAAAGCTAGTTTGGACACAGGTGATAAACAAAATATGTTGAAAATTGACCAATTTCAGACTAAAACTGTGTAGCTCCAAAATGGTTTTAGAGATAGTGTTTAAGTTCCGACAGTATTCCTATCTGTAAAGTGCCATCGATTTACGCAGCTTTAGATCCGTTTAGTTGGATTAATATTTCAACTGAAGGAAAAGCCTACCTTGCAAGTTTTTGTAATTTGTACATTTTAATCGCTTCCGTTTCCCCTTCGGTTGTTCCATTTCCTAGACCAAATTTAGCACAGGCTCTAAAAATCGGTCCTCTTCCATCGAAAACAACGGCTGTGGGACGTTACAGGGATGTTAAACAGCTGATCCAGATAATGGTGCATTCAAGACGCATACACATCACGAATATACTCGGTATTAAAACACGCGTGACATTGTGTGTGCAATGAATTCCATCTATGTGGTCCTGCGAGAAGATTAAATGAATCAATCACGATTTACGTCACTAGAAAAATACAAGCCTCTGAACATCAAGAACAAAGCCTTGGGCTAAATTTGTGAACGTTGAGCGTTGGTCGAGAAGTCATGAGGTTTGTCACGCGCACGCTTTGACCGGACATGGAAAGGACAGACTCAACCGTAAGCATGGATTTCCTACTTGAGGATCGAAGGAGAAATAAACAATAGCATATGAAATAATTAGTGTTCCTTACCGCAACAAAAAACAGCGCAATTGTTATTAAATGCAAATCCCATGCGGCGAGCGCGGTTTCTGCTCTGCAATCGGTTTATTTATTTATTTATTTTTTCGTTTTGTCGGAGAGCGAAACCAGACTTCCACTCGGCCACATAGCCAGGTTGACTTCCAGTCACGCAACTTAGGATGTTTGTTCGCGAAAAAGGGATGCTGAAACCGTTAATGTACTAAAAAAGTTTTATTGCAATATAGTCCGCTCTTTATTTACAACAAAATATATATATTTGTCTTATTGAAACATGGAAATCGTGACTTTTAAGAAAGAAAGCTAATATTCCATTCCCACCAACAAGACATGGTCTTATTAAACTTGGTTTAACAAAATAAAAATAAGTCACAGAAAAATGTAGGACTTGCTTTTCCATGAGATTCAGTTTGTTTCAACACGTTGCATTTGACCTGTGCTAAATTCGTAGGCGATAAAAGTACAATAAACCATGATTTAAAAAGAAAACACTTTGAAACCGTGTTTAACATAACCATGTCAAAAAACATGTTTAAGGTTTGGTGTAAATGGCGGCATAAGACCATTACGTCATCGGAGGATTTCACAACGGCTACGACTGATGATGCAACTCGGGGATTTGCAAACGGCTCTAAAAGAAATGGGTGTACTACATTTGTGTGCAGCCGTTGTTGTCAGTTTGTTGTGCTACAGATTGATCAAGTGATTTTGGTTCTATAGTCATCAGTGAATCAACAAGGAGTGCTTTGGAATGTGGACTCTGTTGCGACTATAGTGGTAGGAAACAAGATAAAGGTTAGTTGTGGTGGGTGAGCAAGTCCCAAATTTCTATTCGGTCATATAGTCAGTGGCACTTAGAATCACGGCAACGTATTGATGTTTACAGGTATTCGCCAAAAAGCTGTTAAAACGTTAATGTACTTAAAATTTATGAATGTTCCACTCTTTATTTAGCACAATAATATATTGCCTTTTGTGGTATTTAAGCGGTTGATTCAAAGCGATTATTGAATACATAACAGGTCATTATGTCATCCATGGAATGTGTCGGGACGTTTCAACTTTCATTGGTAGGGAAAATAACCACCGTACTAAATCATAGCCGTGGATAACGTAACTCTTAAATTAAGTGACGGAGTGTGACTAATTTGCTAAGCCTTTTACTCGTGTCAAAAACCACAATTAAATTTTATGGTGACTATTAGGAAAGAAAGCTGTAAGTTGTTAAAAGTGTTATTTATCGTATCGTTCATACCCAGAGATATCCTGATGACAGTTTAATTAAGACCAATTTTTTACGTTGATCAGGAGATTCCTCGGAGATTTCACCTCGGCGATAAGTGAGAGTGCAATAAGTTCGTGTGCAGTCGTTGTTGTCAGTTGTTGTGCTACAGATTGATCAGGTGATTTTGTGGCTATAGACTGCTTTGGAATGTGTACTACGTCGTGAACTATAGTGGTAAGGAAAACAGATAAATTTTGAAAGCACACTGTTTTAAGATCTGAAAGATCTTCAATTGTTCACACAAGAGAATTTGACAATTGGCACGCGAATTGCCCGGTTATTGCATAGTCCATCGGAGTTTGCACGTGATTTGTGATATCCATGGGTGCTTTCCATTGAGCCAAAATGTCCGGAAATTTTGGACTGAAGTCAAATGGAAAGGTCCGTTTCGGTTCGCTCCGACCGGAATATTTGGGACCCCTTATGGAGGTTGTCCTCTTTGACCGGTCGGTCCGGTGATGCAACCGACATTTTAGTCGAAACTAAACGTAAATGAAAGCGCTTCGGTCCAGCGGTTCGAAGAACTTGACCATTGTGGAAAACGAGTGAGCTGTTCATTATTTCTTGGTTAGGTCCACTGGTCACGGACCTGATGGTCAGGCATTATGGCAATGACCCCCTGTCACATTCACATTATTTTTGCCGCGTTCGATTGACCGTATTCCGGAATAGGAATACATGGAATAGAAAGTTACAAACCCTTCGTTTTTACGGAGATTCACATTAAAATTGGCTAACCACGCTTCTAAAATGCTATTTTAAGCATATATTATTATCTTTGTTGCTTCAAAGGCGCCAGACATACCGGTTTAAATTACCACTCCGCTTATCTCTTATTCAGGAAATAGGGTCAATCGAACGCACCCTTGTTTTTACAACGCTTCACCTGCATCTCCCAAACCTCCCCTTTGAAGTTGGAAAACCAACCACTTTCCATTTTAAGCAAAAACCGTAAATGGATAATCATTGTAAGATTATTAGTAGGTTAACATCTAAGTAACAGTAGAAATTTGTGCAAAACGTTCGTTTCAGCCTAAAAAGGAACTTTTGTGAGTAGAGTGAAAAGGGACTCGGGACGATGTTTTTTTCAGAAAATGTCGTCTCAAGCGAGCTGAGCTCTGATGAGCATGTTATGCAAATCAGATTTTTTAACTTTGACATTCCTGACACTACTTCCGACAGCCCATTTGGAAACATAACCACTCCCATTTGGAAGAAGGTGATTTTCTAATAATAAGAATATAAATAATAATCTGCAACATGGTGCTTGACATTCATGCATGTCTGCTATTCTATTTTAAACGATTTAATTTTGCACTATAATTGGCATTAGTTAACAAGCCACAATACAATCAATGTATAACTAATGTCGTATATCTGTTTATTTCGACAGTGATTTCATCATATCCATTTAATATTGTCGTTTCATTTATTATTTTTAGAATCTACTACTTTAATTTGGTATTCAGCGTTGGTGCGTTCCGGTCAGCGGTCTGTCCCCACTCATTTCCGTCCCGCGAAGCCTTTTCTCGGCTTTTCATCGAAATATTAAAAATCTACCTCGATGTTTAGCCAAATACTTTATTCGGGGATGGTCATAGGCATACGTTTTACTTGGCATGGTGAACGTAAGTACATCCATGTAACTACGCTGGGTGAAATTCATTTCGGAAGAGACTGTCTCAAGTTTTTATTCTTGTCTAGATAGTGTTCTGTTAAGTCAACTGGAGGCGGACAAAATTCATGCATTACACTATGGTTTAATTTTCTTGAGGTGATGGTGGATGGAAGAGAATGTTAATCTGACTTGACTGCACAGGGAAATCCATCGATTTGGTCACGAAAAAGGGAGCGAAGATGCCACAGCTTAGAAGTGTTAAATTGCAAGGAATTACGCGATATGTTTAACGGTTAATTTATTTTTCATCGTAGTCACCAATTTAAAACCTCAACAGTCAGTTCAGCTTACAGACAAGATAATGTAGATAAATACTCTGAAAGTTTGACCGCCTGCTGTAGAACCGTTGTGACGAGCGAAAATTTTAAGTGTAAAATGACTTAATTTTATTTTTTTACAATTTCCATCAAATTCGTTTATCTCGTGTTGTTAAAATCTCACTTTCCCCAAGTTAGTTTTCTGATATTAAACAACCATAATAACAGCATAATCTCTGTTGCAAATTCAGTTACGGAAAAAAAATACTTTGGAAGAACAAATGCGAAAAAAATTATGTGCTCGTTTTTGTCAGTTTCCGAAATGACCGACACCAAGAGATCATGATCTCTTGCCGACACCTAACATAGTAACAGCCAAAATTTTTCCTTGTTCAAAAAAGTCAAAGCAGTTTTGTAAAATACTTTCGTAATTGGAGGCATAGGGTCTCCTCTCTGGTGGAATTTTATTCACAACTGACTCCCATGTATGCGAGAGTTAGAGACACATATGTTACCCATTTTGAGGGTCAAACCATGGGCTTGTGGCTCCAAGGCCACATATCTCAACACAAAAAATGAAGGGGGAGTTTTAAGATTTCCATTTCCAAATTTGACTTGGACTTTCTCAGAGACCTGCTCTTACATGTTTCTACGATGGTATTTATATTTAATACTTTTTCTTAACAATACCGGGAGCAATATTAGGCCTGGTGAGATGGGTTTAAAGAGTAATACGTAAACTAGCCTGCGAACACAGACGTATTTCCGGCGGTCGTTTCTCTTAAGCAGGCAGGTTTTTAAGACGCGGACGGCAGACGGAAGTGAGTTATTTTCCCTTTTAACTTGCTTTTCGCACAACCACATTTACAATGCTAAGTATCTTTCTCGACGTTAGAGATGATTATACAAAAATTGGGAGACACCATCACCCAAAATTTTCTACTTCCGGTTGCCGTCCGCGTATCAAAAACGCCTGCGGGCTTATTAGCTCCCTCAAGCGTCTGCGAAAATAATCTGTAAAACGCTTTCTGTGACGTGAAATTCTTAGCCAATCAGAATTAGGCTCATAAATTCTCCAGAACCAACACGCAGGGAACACGCGATAAAACAATGGGGATGACCGGGGCCTACCAAACTCCCATCCACGTGTTTAAGTTTTAGCCTGCTTAGATCTGCCCCTTTTGTACGAAATGATCCGGGGATCTTGAAATATATGGAATAAGTAGAAGTTGTTGCTGGATTAAATGCCATTTTTGCATCGAGTATTGTTTTAAGACTGGGCACCGTAGGAACGGTATTGTGTGACGAAAAGACAAGATTCGCTTATCTTCTTTGCATTTCTGTAGGAGGGCTTGTTTCCTGCCCGCAAATTTGATGTCTGAGAGTGTAGCCGTAATCAGCTTTTTGGATATCCTCGTTCAATAAGGCTTCTCTAAAATTGCGAGATTTTAGTTTTGAAGTTCCTTTCAGAGGAGTT
>NC_090873.1:34754591-34774591 GCF_036669935.1 Montipora foliosa
CTCCTGTAGTTATTCGGAAATAAAAAGCTTATGGGACTGTATGGTATGTTAACCTTTAGGAGGGGCGCATGCGCACACCTTGTAATTAGCGACTCCAGTGCATACCATATGACAGGGGACAAAAATGACTTTTCTCTTTTAATATATTAAGCACCCATCTCTAAACTCTTAGCATATGTACAAGGGGGGCGGTTTGGGAGCTGTTGGAGTAGGCCGGTGGGATTGTGTACAAAATTTATTGGCTTTTTTTAAGGGGGGGCCGGACATATATCCTCGACCTTCAATGGGCCCGTAACCGGGAAGGCAAGGGTTTCGGTTAGCAAGCCCACCGAAAAGCCAGCGAAGGGCCACAACTGGGCGTCCAAAAAAAAAAAAAAAAAAGCGAATCGGCACGAGGCCGGAAAATCACCGGGATTTGACATCGTTTGGTTTTTACGACCGCTGCCACAGCGGCCCGGTGTCTGGAGGTTACTGCGTTTTTTTCTCTCGTGTTCAAAACCAATTCCGTCAGCGGGGGCATGCGCCCAAAAAACTGTCTGGCTCTTTGATTACCTAAACAAATCTCCACAAACAAAACAAAAAAAAAATTAAAACATGCTGCTGGTTTTTTTTTTTCATTTTAATTTTTTTTTATGTTTTTTTATACCAGCCCAATTTTGACAATTTCAGGTTGAAGTTTTTTATAGGCCATAAAAAAATAAAACGTAAAGGAACCGTGCGGTGTCTGGGTTCTTGTTCTCAGGAACAGAGGCGGAGAGGATGGGTTTTTCATTTTGCCAGACTGGGGGGGGGACCGCCTAAAAAATGCTTCTGTTGTTAAAAACATGGCGGTTTCACGGGAAAGTGGAAAGGGTCGGTCTCTCTTGGGCCTTTTTCTGTGGGGGGGGGGACGGAAATTGCCAGGACCTTTTCACTTGAAACCACCAAAAAATTCTTGGGGGCAAAAAAAAGTTTTTTTGAAAAGCTTAAAAAAACCTTCAATTTCGATGGGCCCCCTTATTTTGCTGGTAGGACTGGGTGGCCCGACACTTATGAAAAAAAACTATGAAATGAGAATCGGGAGTCTTTCATTGTCATGGAATGGCAGAATTACCCAGAATTCTTTTGGGGGCATGAGCGACGAGGCAACTTAAGAAGCCACGAGGACTTGGCCTTCATCGAAATGGCTGAAGCGCGCCAGAGGGAATTGATTTCTAGCAAGATACTTCAGGAGTAGGCTGGGTGTGCTGTTAACGTAGATTTGAGGGATGGATTCTGAACAAGTTTTATCATAGAAACTTCGCCACAAAAGTTGTGCTTTCATTTGCTATAAATCTCGTGTCAAAAAGAAACGGTATATTAATGCTTATATGAAAAATACGTTTTCTCTTCCCGTCCCCTTCTTATCATCCACTTTCGCGGAAATTACATTCTGTTCCTCAAAAACCTGGAACAAACAGTTATAGCCTTAGCTCTCATTTTTTCTTACGTATCAGCTAAGTTGCGGAATGCGTACCTGATTTTTATCCGTACCTATGAGGTTTACTGGTTTTAAAAGAGAATACAAGGCCGCATTTTGTACAGCGGCTTTTTTTAAATGAATATATCTTTAAATATTATGTATTTAGTAGGTCTCTGTGTATGCTATGTATTTTAGCTGAAATGTAAATGTCTCGAAGATATTACATCCTGTAGTTATTCGGAAATTAAAAAGCTTATGACTGTATGTATGTTACCTTTAGGAGGGCGCATGCGCACACTGGTAATTAGCGACTCCAGTGCTTACCATATGACGACAAAATGACTTTTCTCTTTATATATAAGCCATCTAACTCTTACGCTATATTGACAAGGGCGTTTTGGAGCTGTGAGTAGGCGTGGGATTTGTCACATATGGTTTAGGGGCCGACATATCTCTCCCTCAATGCCGTTACCGGGAGGCAAGGTCGGTTAGCACGAAAGCAGCGAAGGGCCCAACTGCGTCCAAAAGCGATCGCACGGGCCGAAATCCCGGGAATGACTCGTTTGGTACGGACGCTCCAGCGCCGGTGTCTGGAGGTACTGCGTTTTTTCTCTCTTGTTCAAACATTCCGTCAGCGCATGCGCAAAAGTTCGGCTTCTTCGATACCTAATCTACCAAAAAAAAAAATTCCATGCTGGTTTTTATTTAATTTTTTTTTTTTTTTTTATACCAGCAATTGACAATTTCAGTTGATTTTATAGGCATAAAAATAACGTAAGAACCGTGCGTGTCTGGTCTTGTCTCAGACAGAGGCGAGAGATGGTTTCATGCAGACTGGACGCCTAAAATGCTCTGTTGTAAACATGGCGGTTCACGAGTGAAGTAGTCTCTCTGGCCTTTCTGTGGACGAATTCCAGGACCTACTGAACAAATCTGGGCAAGTTTTGAAAGCTAAAACTTCAATCGATGCCTTATTTTGCTGGTAGGACTGGGTGGCCCGGGACACTTATGAAAAAAAAACTCTGAAATGAGAATCGGGGGGTCTTCCCTTGTCATGGGAATGGCAGGAAATTACCCAGAAATTTCTTTTTGGGCATGAGCGAGGCAAAACTTAAGAAGCACGAGACTGGCCTTCATCGAATGGCTGAAGCGCGCCAGGAGGAAATGATTTCTAGCAAGATACTCAGGGAGTAGGCCTGGTGTGTGCTGTTAACGTAGATTTTGGATTTCTGAACAAGTTTTTATCATAGAAACTTCGCGACCCAAAGTTGTGCTTTCATTTTGCTATAAATCTCGTGTCAAAGAAACGGTCTAATAATGCTTATATGAAAAAATACGTTTTCTCTTCTGTCCCCTTCTTATCATCCACCTTCGCGGAAAATTACATTCTGTTCCTCAATAAAACCTGGAACAACCAGTTATAGCCTTAGCTCTCATTTTTTTCTTACGTATCAGCTAAGTTGCGGAATGCGCTACCTGATTTTATCCGTACCTATGAGTTTACTGGTTTTAAAAGAGAATACAAGGCCGCATTTGTACAGCGGCTTTTTTTAAATGAATATATCTTTAAATATTATGTATTTAGTAGGTCTCTGTGTATGCTATGTATTTTAGCTGTAAATGTAATGTCTCGAAGATATTACCTCCTGTAGTTATTCGGAAATTAAAAAGCTTATGACTGTATGTATGTTACCTTTAGGAGGGCGCATGCGCACACTTTGTAATTAGCGACTCCAGTGCTTACCATATGACAGACAAAATGACTTTTTCCCTTTAATATATAAGCCATCTAACTCTTACGCTATATTGACAAGGGCGGTTTGGAGCTGTGAGTAGGCGTGGGATTTGTCACATATGGTTTAGGGGCCGACATATCTCTCCCTCAATGCCGTACCGGGAGGCAAGGTCGGTGGTCACGAAAGCAGCGAAGGGCCAACTGCGTCCAAAAGCGATCGCACGGGCCGAAATCCCGGGATGACTCGTTTGGTACGACGCTCCAGCGCCGGTGTCTGGAGGTACTGCGTTTTTCTCTCTTGTTCAAACATTCCGTCAGCGCATGCGCAAATGTTCTGGCTCTTCGATACCTAATCTACCAAAAAAAAATTAACATGCTGGTTTTTTTAGGTTAATTTTGTTTGTGTTTTTATACCAGCAATTGACATTTCAGTTGATTTTATAGGCATAAAAATAACGTAAGAACCGTGCGTGTCTGGTCTTGTCTTAGACAGAGGCGAGAGATGGTTTCATGCAGACTGGGACGCCTAAAATGCTCTGTTGTAAACATGGCAGTTCACGAGTGAAGTCGTCTCTCTGGCCTTTCTGTGGACGAATTCCAGGACCTACTGACACAATCTGGGCAAGTTTTGAAAGCTAAAACCTTCAATCGATGCCTTATTTTGCTGGTAGGACTGGGTGGCCCGACACTTATAAAAAAAAACTATGAAATGAGAATCGGGAGTCTTCCCTTGTCATGGAATGGCAGAATTACCCAGAATTCTTTTTGGGCATGAGCGAGGCAACTTAAGAAGCACGAGACTGGCCTTCATCGAATGGCTGAAGCGCGCCAGAGGAAATGATTTCTAGCAAGATACTCAGGAGTAGGCCTGGTGTGTGCTGTTAACGTAGATTTTGGATTTCTGAACAAGTTTTTATCATAGAAACTTCGCGACAAAGTTGTGCTTTCATTTTGCTATAAATCTCGTGTCAAAGAAACGGTATAATAATGCTTATATGAAAAATACGTTTTCTCTCCCGTCCCCTTCTTATCATCCACCTTCGCGGAAATTACATTCTGTTCCTCAATAAACCTGGAAAAACCAGTTATAGCCTTAGCTCTCATTTTTCTTACGTATCAGCTAAGTTGCGGAATGCGCTACCTGATTTTATCCGTACCTATGAGTTTACTGGTTTTAAAAGAGAATACAAGGCCGCATTTTGTACAGCGGCTTTTTTTAAATGAATATATCTTTAAATATTATGTATTTAGTAGGTCTCTGTGTATGCTATGTATTTTAGCTGTAAATGTAATGTCTCGAAGATATTACCTCCTGTAGTTATTCGGAAATTAAAAAGCTTATGACTGTATGTATGTTACCTTTAGGAGGGCGCATGCGCACACTTTGTAATTAGCGACTCCAGTGCTTACCATATGACAGACAAAATGACTTTTCTCTTTAATATATAAGCCATCTAAACTCTTACGCTATATTGACAAGGGCGGTTTGGAGCTGTGAGTAGGCGTGGGATTTGTCACATATGGTTTAGGGGCCGACATATCTCTCCCTCAATGCCGTACCGGGAGGCAAGGTCGGTAGCACGAAAGCAGCGAAGGGCCAACTGCGTCCAAAAGCGATCGCACGGGCCGAAATCCCGGGATGACTCGTTTGGTACGACGCTCCAGCGCCGGTGTCTGGAGGTACTGCGTTTTTCTCTCTTGTTCAAACATTCCGTCAGCGCATGCGCAAATGTTCTGGCTCTTCGATACCTAATCTACCAAAAAAAAATTAACATGCTGGTTTTTTTTTATTTAATTTTTTTTTTTTTTATACCAGCAATTGACATTTCAGTTGATTTTATAGGCATAAAAATAACGTAAGAACCGTGCGTGTCTGGTCTTGTCTCAGACAGAGGCGAGAGATGGTTTCATGCAGACTGGGACGCCTAAAATGCTCTGTTGTAAACATGGCGGTTCACGAGTGAAGTCGTCTCTCTGGCCTTTCTGTGGACGAATTCCAGGACCTACTGACACAATCTGGGCAAGTTTTGAAAGCTAAAACCTTCAATCGATGCCTTATTTTGCTGGTAGGACTGGGTGGCCCGACACTTATGAAAAAAACTATGAAATGAGAATCGGGAGTCTTCCCTTGTCATGGAATGGCAGAATTACCCAGAATTCTTTTTGGGCATGAGCGAGGCAACTTAAGAAGCACGAGACTGGCCTTCATCGAATGGCTGAAGCGCGCCAGAGGAAATGATTTCTAGCAAGATACTCAGGAGTAGGCCTGGTGTGTGCTGTTAACGTAGATTTTGGATTTCTGAACAAGTTTTTATCATAGAAACTTCGCGACAAAGTTGTGCTTTCATTTTGCTATAAATCTCGTGTCAAAGAAACGGTATAATAATGCTTATATGAAAAATACGTTTTCTCTCCCGTCCCCTTCTTATCATCCACCTTCGCGGAAATTACATTCTGTTCCTCAATAAACCTGGAACAACCAGTTATAGCCTTAGCTCTCATTTTTCTTACGTATCAGCTAAGTTGCGGAATGCGCTACCTGATTTTATCCGTACCTATGAGTTTACTGGTTTTAAAAGAGAATACAAGGCCGCATTTTGTACAGCGGCTTTTTTAAATGAATATATCTTTAAATATTATGTATTTAGTAGGTCTCTGTGTATGCTATGTATTTTAGCTGTAAATGTAATGTCTCGAAGATATTACCTCCTGTAGTTATTCGGAAA
The DNA here is from genome assembly GCF_036669935.1 of Montipora foliosa. NCBI lineage: Eukaryota > Metazoa > Cnidaria > Anthozoa > Scleractinia > Acroporidae > Montipora > Montipora foliosa. Next base: position 34,760,494 of record NC_090873.1, read on the forward strand.
TTAAAAAGCTTATGACTGTATGTATGTTACCTTTAGGAGGGCGCATGCGCACACTTTGTAATTAGCGACTCCAGTGCTTACCATATGACAGACAAAATGACTTTTCTCTTTAATATATAAGCCATCTAACTCTTACGCTATATTGACAAGGGCGGTTTGGAGCTGTGAGTAGGCGTGGGATTTGTCACATATGGTTTAGGGGCCGACATATCTCTCCCTCAATGCCGTACCGGGAGGCAAGGTCGGTAGCACGAAAGCAGCGAAGGGCCAACTGCGTCCAAAAGCGATCGCACGGGCCGAAATCCCGGGATGACTCGTTTGGTACGACGCTCCAGCGCCGGTGTCTGGAGGTACTGCGTTTTTCTCTCTTGTTCAAACATTCCGTCAGCGCATGCGCAAATGTTCTGGCTCTTCGATACCTAATCTACCAAAAACAAATTAACATGCTGGTTTTTTTTTATTTAATTTTTTTTATTTTTTTATACCAGCAATTGACATTTCAGTTGATTTTATAGGCATAAAAATAACGTAAGAACCGTGCGTGTCTGGTCTTGTCTCAGACAGAGGCGAGAGATGGTTTCATGCAGACTGGGACGCCTAAAATGCTCTGTTGTAAACATGGCGGTTCACGAGTGAAGTCGTCTCTCTGGCCTTTCTGTGGACGAATTCCAGGACCTACTGACACAATCTGGGCAAGTTTTGAAAGCTAAAACCTTCAATCGATGCCTTATTTTGCTGGTAGGACTGGGTGGCCCGACACTTATGAAAAAAACTATGAAATGAGAATCGGGAGTCTTCCCTTGTCATGGAATGGCAGAATTACCCAGAATTCTTTTTGGGCATGAGCGAGGCAACTTAAGAAGCACGAGACTGGCCTTCATCGAATGGCTGAAGCGCGCCAGAGGAAATGATTTCTAGCAAGATACTCAGGAGTAGGCCTGGTGTGTGCTGTTAACGTAGATTTTGGATTTCTGAACAAGTTTTTATCATAGAAACTTCGCGACAAAGTTGTGCTTTCATTTTGCTATAAATCTCGTGTCAAAGAAACGGTATAATAATGCTTATATGAAAAATACGTTTTCTCTCCCGTCCCCTTCTTATCATCCACCTTCGCGGAAATTACATTCTGTTCCTCAATAAACCTGGAACAACCAGTTATAGCCTTAGCTCTCATTTTTCTTACGTATCAGCTAAGTTGCGGAATGCGCTACCTGATTTTATCCGTACCTATGAGTTTACTGGTTTTAAAAGAGAATACAAGGCCGCATTTTGTACAGCGGCTTTTTTTAAATGAATATATCTTTAAATATTATGTATTTAGTAGGTCTCTGTGTATGCTATGTATTTTAGCTGTAAATGTAATGTCTCGAAGATATTACCTCCTGTAGTTATTCGGAAATTAAAAAGCTTATGACTGTATGTATGTTACCTTTAGGAGGGCGCATGCGCACACTTTGTAATTAGCGACTCCAGTGCTTACCATATGACAGACAAAATGACTTTTCTCTTTAATATATAAGCCATCTAACTCTTACGCTATATTGACAAGGGCGGTTTGGAGCTGTGAGTAGGCGTGGGATTTGTCACATATGGTTTAGGGGCCGACATATCTCTCCCTCAATGCCGTACCGGGAGGCAAGGTCGGTAGCACGAAAGCAGCGAAGGGCCAACTGCGTCCAAAAGCGATCGCACGGGCCGAAATCCCGGGATGACTCGTTTGGTACGACGCTCCAGCGCCGGTGTCTGGAGGTACTGCGTTTTTCTCTCTTGTTCAAACATTCCGTCAGCGCATGCGCAAATGTTCTGGCTCTTCGATACCTAATCTACCAAAAAAAAATTAACATGCTGGTTTTTTTTATTTAATTTTTTATTTTTTTTATACCAGCAATTGACATTTCAGTTGATTTTATAGGCATAAAAATAACGTAAGAACCGTGCGTGTCTGGTCTTGTCTCAGACAGAGGCGAGAGATGGTTTCATGCAGACTGGGACGCCTAAAATGCTCTGTTGTAAACATGGCGGTTCACGAGTGAAGTCGTCTCTCTGGCCTTTCTGTGGACGAATTCCAGGACCTACTGACACAATCTGGGCAAGTTTTGAAAGCTAAAACCTTCAATCGATGCCTTATTTTGCTGGTAGGACTGGGTGGCCCGACACTTATGAAAAAAACTATGAAATGAGAATCGGGAGTCTTCCCTTGTCATGGAATGGCAGAATTACCCAGAATTCTTTTTGGGCATGAGCGAGGCAACTTAAGAAGCACGAGACTGGCCTTCATCGAATGGCTGAAGCGCGCCAGAGGAAATGATTTCTAGCAAGATACTCAGGAGTAGGCCTGGTGTGTGCTGTTAACGTAGATTTTGGATTTCTGAACAAGTTTTTATCATAGAAACTTCGCGACAAAGTTGTGCTTTCATTTTGCTATAAATCTCGTGTCAAAGAAACGGTATAATAATGCTTATATGAAAAATACGTTTTCTCTCCCGTCCCCTTCTTATCATCCACCTTCGCGGAAATTACATTCTGTTCCTCAATAAACCTGGAACAACCAGTTATAGCCTTAGCTCTCATTTTTCTTACGTATCAGCTAAGTTGCGGAATGCGCTACCTGATTTTATCCGTACCTATGAGTTTACTGGTTTTAAAAGAGAATACAAGGCCGCATTTTGTACAGCGGCTTTTTTTAAATGAATATATCTTTAAATATTATGTATTTAGTAGGTCTCTGTGTATGCTATGTATTTTAGCTGTAAATGTAATGTCTCGAAGATATTACCTCCTGTAGTTATTCGGAAATTAAAAAGCTTATGACTGTATGTATGTTACCTTTAGGAGGGCGCATGCGCACACTTTGTAATTAGCGACTCCAGTGCTTACCATATGACAGACAAAATGACTTTTCTCTTTAATATATAAGCCATCTAACTCTTACGCTATATTGACAAGGGCGGTTTGGAGCTGTGAGTAGGCGTGGGATTTGTCACATATGGTTTAGGGGCCGACATATCTCTCCCTCAATGCCGTACCGGGAGGCAAGGTCGGTAGCACGAAAGCAGCGAAGGGCCAACTGCGTCCAAAAGCGATCGCACGGGCCGAAATCCCGGGATGACTCGTTTGGTACGACGCTCCAGCGCCGGTGTCTGGAGGTACTGCGTTTTTCTCTCTTGTTCAAACATTCCGTCAGCGCATGCGCAAATGTTCTGGCTCTTCGATACCTAATCTACCAAAAAAAAATTAACATGCTGGTTTTTTTTATTTAATTTTTTTATTTTTTTATACCAGCAATTGACATTTCAGTTGATTTTATAGGCATAAAAATAACGTAAGAACCGTGCGTGTCTGGTCTTGTCTCAGACAGAGGCGAGAGATGGTTTCATGCAGACTGGGACGCCTAAAATGCTCTGTTGTAAACATGGCGGTTCACGAGTGAAGTCGTCTCTCTGGCCTTTCTGTGGACGAATTCCAGGACCTACTGACACAATCTGGGCAAGTTTTGAAAGCTAAAACCTTCAATCGATGCCTTATTTTGCTGGTAGGACTGGGTGGCCCGACACTTATGAAAAAAACTATGAAATGAGAATCGGGAGTCTTCCCTTGTCATGGAATGGCAGAATTACCCAGAATTCTTTTTGGGCATGAGCGAGGCAACTTAAGAAGCACGAGACTGGCCTTCATCGAATGGCTGAAGCGCGCCAGAGGAAATGATTTCTAGCAAGATACTCAGGAGTAGGCCTGGTGTGTGCTGTTAACGTAGATTTTGGATTTCTGAACAAGTTTTTATCATAGAAACTTCGCGACAAAGTTGTGCTTTCATTTTGCTATAAATCTCGTGTCAAAGAAACGGTATAATAATGCTTATATGAAAAATACGTTTTCTCTCCCGTCCCCTTCTTATCATCCACCTTCGCGGAAATTACATTCTGTTCCTCAATAAACCTGGAACAACCAGTTATAGCCTTAGCTCTCATTTTTCTTACGTATCAGCTAAGTTGCGGAATGCGCTACCTGATTTTATCCGTACCTATGAGTTTACTGGTTTTAAAAGAGAATACAAGGCCGCATTTTGTACAGCGGCTTTTTTTAAATGAATATATCTTTAAATATTATGTATTTAGTAGGTCTCTGTGTATGCTATGTATTTTAGCTGTAAATGTAATGTCTCGAAGATATTACCTCCTGTAGTTATTCGGAAATTAAAAAGCTTATGACTGTATGTATGTTACCTTTAGGAGGGCGCATGCGCACACTTTGTAATTAGCGACTCCAGTGCTTACCATATGACAGACAAAATGACTTTTCTCTTTAATATATAAGCCATCTAACTCTTACGCTATATTGACAAGGGCGGTTTGGAGCTGTGAGTAGGCGTGGGATTTGTCACATATGGTTTAGGGGCCGACATATCTCTCCCTCAATGCCGTACCGGGAGGCAAGGTCGGTAGCACGAAAGCAGCGAAGGGCCAACTGCGTCCAAAAGCGATCGCACGGGCCGAAATCCCGGGATGACTCGTTTGGTACGACGCTCCAGCGCCGGTGTCTGGAGGTACTGCGTTTTTCTCTCTTGTTCAAACATTCCGTCAGCGCATGCGCAAATGTTCTGGCTCTTCGATACCTAATCTACCAAAAAAAAATTAACATGCTGGTTTTTTTTTTTTTTTTTTTATATTTTTATACCAGCAATTGACATTTCAGTTGATTTTATAGGCATAAAAATAACGTAAGAACCGTGCGTGTCTGGTCTTGTCTCAGACAGAGGCGAGAGATGGTTTCATGCAGACTGGGACGCCTAAAATGCTCTGTTGTAAACATGGCGGTTCACGAGTGAAGTCGTCTCTCTGGCCTTTCTGTGGACGAATTCCAGGACCTACTGACACAATCTGGGCAAGTTTTGAAAGCTAAAACCTTCAATCGATGCCTTATTTTGCTGGTAGGACTGGGTGGCCCGACACTTATGAAAAAAACTATGAAATGAGAATCGGGAGTCTTCCCTTGTCATGGAATGGCAGAATTACCCAGAATTCTTTTTGGGCATGAGCGAGGCAACTTAAGAAGCACGAGACTGGCCTTCATCGAATGGCTGAAGCGCGCCAGAGGAAATGATTTCTAGCAAGATACTCAGGAGTAGGCCTGGTGTGTGCTGTTAACGTAGATTTTGGATTTCTGAACAAGTTTTTATCATAGAAACTTCGCCACAAAGTTGTGCTTTCATTTTGCTATAAATCTCGTGTCAAAGAAACGGTATAATAATGCTTATATGAAAAATACGTTTTCTCTCCCGTCCCCTTCTTATCATCCACCTTCGCGGAAATTACATTCTGTTCCTCAATAAACCTGGAACAACCAGTTATAGCCTTAGCTCTCATTTTTCTTACGTATCAGCTAAGTTGCGGAATGCGCTACCTGATTTTATCCGTACCTATGAGTTTACTGGTTTTAAAAGAGAATACAAGGCCGCATTTTGTACAGCGGCTTTTTTTAAATGAATATATCTTTAAATATTATGTATTTAGTAGGTCTCTGTGTATGCTATGTATTTTAGCTGTAAATGTAATGTCTCGAAGATATTACCTCCTGTAGTTATTCGGAAATTAAAAAGCTTATGACTGTATGTATGTTACCTTTAGGAGGGCGCATGCGCACACTTTGTAATTAGCGACTCCAGTGCTTACCATATGACAGACAAAATGACTTTTCTCTTTAATATATAAGCCATCTAACTCTTACGCTATATTGACAAGGGCGGTTTGGAGCTGTGAGTAGGCGTGGGATTTGTCACATATGGTTTAGGGGCCGACATATCTCTCCCTCAATGCCGTACCGGGAGGCAAGGTCGGTAGCACGAAAGCAGCGAAGGGCCAACTGCGTCCAAAAGCGATCGCACGGGCCGAAATCCCGGGATGACTCGTTTGGTACGACGCTCCAGCGCCGGTGTCTGGAGGTACTGCGTTTTTCTCTCTTGTTCAAACATTCCGTCAGCGCATGCGCAAATGTTCTGGCTCTTCGATACCTAATCTACCAAAAAAAATTAACATGCTGGTTTTTTTTATTTAATTTTTTTTATTTTTTTATACCAGCAATTGACATTTCAGTTGATTTTATAGGCATAAAGATAACGTAAGAACCGTGCGTGTCTGGTCTTGTCTCAGACAGAGGCGAGAGATGGTTTCATGCAGACTGGGACGCCTAAAATGCTCTGTTGTAAACATGGCGGTTCACGAGTGAAGTCGTCTCTCTGGCCTTTCTGTGGACGAATTCCAGGACCTACTGACACAATCTGGGCAAGTTTTGAAAGCTAAAACCTTCAATCGATGCCTTATTTTGCTGGTAGGACTGGGTGGCCCGACACTTATGAAAAAAACTATGAAATGAGAATCGGGAGTCTTCCCTTGTCATGGAATGGCAGAATTACCCAGAATTCTTTTTGGGCATGAGCGAGGCAACTTAAGAAGCACGAGACTGGCCTTCATCGAATGGCTGAAGCGCGCCAGAGGAAATGATTTCTAGCAAGATACTCAGGAGTAGGCCTGGTGTGTGCTGTTAACGTAGATTTTGGATTTCTGAACAAGTTTTTATCATAGAAACTTCGCCACAAAGTTGTGCTTTCATTTTGCTATAAATCTCGTGTCAAAGAAACGGTATAATAATGCTTATATGAAAAATACGTTTTCTCTCCCGTCCCCTTCTTATCATCCACCTTCGCGGAAATTACATTCTGTTCCTCAATAAACCTGGAACAACCAGTTATAGCCTTAGCTCTCATTTTTCTTACGTATCAGCTAAGTTGCGGAATGCGCTACCTGATTTTATCCGTACCTATGAGTTTACTGGTTTTAAAAGAGAATACAAGGCCGCATTTTGTACAGCGGCTTTTTTTAAATGAATATATCTTTAAATATTATGTATTTAGTAGGTCTCTGTGTATGCTATGTATTTTAGCTGTAAATGTAATGTCTCGAAGATATTACCTCCTGTCGTTATTCGGAAATTAAAAAGCTTATGACTGTACGTATGTTACCTTTAGGAGGGCGCATGCGCACACTTTGTAATTAGCGACTCCAGTGCTTACCATATGACAGACAAAATGACTTTTCTCTTTAATATATAAGCCATCTAACTCTTACGCTATATTGACAAGGGCGGTTTGGCGCTGTGAGTAGGCGTGGGATTTGTCACATATGGTTTAGGGGCCGACATATCTCTCCCTCAATGCCGTACCGGGAGGCAAGGTCGGTAACACGAAAGCAGCGAAGGGCCAACTGCGTCCAAAAGCGATCGCACGGGCCGAAATCCCGGGATGACTCGTTTGGTACGACGCTCCAGCGCCGGTGTCTGGAGGTACTGCGTTTTTCTCTCTTGTTCAAACATTCCGTCAGCGCATGCGCAAATGTTCTGGCTCTTCGATACCTAATCTACCAAAAAAAAATTAACACGCTGGTTTTTTTTTTTATTTTTTTATTTTTTTATACCAGCAATTGACATTTCAGTTGATTTTATAGGCATAAAAATAACGTAAGAACCGTGCGTGTCTGGTGTTGTCTCAGACAGAGGCGAGAGATGGTTTCATGCAGACTGGGACGCCTAAAATGCTCTGTTGTAAACATGGCGGTTCACGAGTGAAGTCGTCTCTCTGGCCTTTCTGTGGACGAATTCCAGGACCTACTGACACAATCTGGGCAAGTTTTGAAAGCTAAAACCTTCAATCGATGCCTTATTTTGCTGGTAGGACTGGGTGGCCCGACACTTATGAAAAAAACTATGAAATGAGAATCGGGAGTCTTCCCTTGTCATGGAATGGCAGAATTACCCAGAATTCTTTTTGGGCATGAGCGAGGCAACTTAAGAAGCACGAGACTGGCCTTCATCGAATGGCTGAAGCGCGCCAGAGGAAATGATTTCTAGCAAGATACTCAGGAGTAGGCCTGGTGTGTGCTGTTAACGTAGATTTTGGATTTCTGAACAAGTTTTTATCATAGAAACTTCGCCACAAAGTTGTGCTTTCATTTTGCTATAAATCTCGTGTCAAAGAAACGGTATAATAATGCTTATATGAAAAATACGTTTTCTCTCCCGTCCCCTTCTTATCATCCACCTTCGCGGAAATTACATTCTGTTCCTCAATAAACCTGGAACAACCAGTTATAGCCTTAGCTCTCATTTTCTTACGTATCAGCTAAGTTGCGGAATGCGCTACCTGATTTTATCCGTACCTATGAGTTTACTGGTTTTAAAAGAGAATACAAGGCCGCATTTTGTACAGCGGCTTTTTTTAAATGAATATATCTTTAAATATTATGTATTTAGTAGGTCTCTGTGTATGCTATGTATTTTAGCTGTAAATGTAATGTCTCGAAGATATTACCTCCTGTAGTTATTCGGAAATTAAAAAGCTTATGACTGTATGTATGTTACCTTTAGGAGGGCGCATGCGCACACTTTGTAATTAGCGACTCCAGTGCTTACCATATGACAGACAAAATGACTTTTCTCTTTAATATATAAGCCATCTAACTCTTACGCTATATTGACAAGGGCGGTTTGGAGCTGTGAGTAGGCGTGGGATTTGTCACATATGGTTTAGGGGCCGACATATCTCTCCCTCAATGCCGTACCGGGAGGCAAGGTCGGTAGCACGAAAGCAGCGAAGGGCCAACTGCGTCCAAAAGCGATCGCACGGGCCGAAATCCCGGGATGACTCGTTTGGTACGACGCTCCAGCGCCGGTGTCTGGAGGTACTGCGTTTTTCTCTCTTGTTCAAACATTCCGTCAGCGCATGCGCAAATGTTCTGGCTCTTCGATACCTAATCTACCAAAAAAAAATTAACATGCTGGTTTTTTTTATTTAATTTTTTTTATTTTTTTATACCAGCAATTGACATTTCAGTTGATTTTATAGGCATAAAGATAACGTAAGAACCGTGCGTGTCTGGTCTTGTCTCAGACAGAGGCGAGAGATGGTTTCATGCAGACTGGGACGCCTAAAATGCTCTGTTGTAAACATGGCGGTTCACGAGTGAAGTCGTCTCTCTGGCCTTTCTGTGGACGAATTCCAGGACCTACTGACACAATCTGGGCAAGTTTTGAAAGCTAAAACCTTCAATCGATGCCTTATTTTGCTGGTAGGACTGGGTGGCCCGACACTTATGAAAAAAACTATGAAATGAGAATCGGGAGTCTTCCCTTGTCATGGAATGGCAGAATTACCCAGAATTCTTTTTGGGCATGAGCGAGGCAACTTAAGAAGCACGAGACTGGCCTTCATCGAATGGTGTGGATTTTGGATTTCTGAACAAGTTTTTATCATAGAAACTTCGCCACAAAGTTGTCCTTTCATTTTGCTATAAATCTCGTGTCAAAAAAACGATATAATAATGCTTATATGAAAAATACGTTTTCCCTCCCGTCCCCTTCTTATCATCCACCTTCGCGGATATTACATTCTGTTCCTCAATAAACCTGGAACAACCAGTTATAGCCTTAGCTCTCATTTTTCTTACGTATCAGCTAAGTTGCGGAATGCGCTACCTGATTTTATCCGTACCTATGAGTTTACTGGTTTTAAAAGAGAATACAAGGCCGCATTTTGTACAGCGGCTTTTTTTAAATGAATATATCTTTAAATATTATGTATTTAGTAGGTCTCTGTGTATGCTATGTATTTTAGCTGTAAATGTAATGTCTCGAAGATATTACCTCCTGTTGTTATTCGGAAATTAAAAAGCTTATGACTGTATGTATGTTACCTTTAGGAGGGCGCATGCGCACACTTTGTAATTAGCGACTCCAGTGCTTACCATATGACAGACAAAATGACTTTTCTCTTTAATATATAAGCCATCTAACTCTTACGCTATATTGACAAGGGCGGTTTGGAGCTGTGAGTAGGCGTGGGATTTGTCACATATGGTTTAGGGGCCGACATATCTCTCCCTCAATGCCGTACCGGGAGGCAAGGTCGGTAGCACGAAAGCAGCGAAGGGCCAACTGCGTCCAAAAGCGATCGCACGGGCCGAAATCCCGGGATGACTCGTTTGGTACGACGCTCCAGCGCCGGTGTCTGGAGGTACTGCGTTTTTCTCTCTTGTTCAAACATTCCGTCAGCGCATGCGCAAATGTTCTGGCTCTTCGATACCTAATCTACCAAAAAAAAATTAACATGCTGGTTTTTTTTATTTAATTTTTTTTATTTTTTTATACCAGCAATTGACATTTCAGTTGATTTTATAGGCATAAAGATAACGTAAGAACCGTGCGTGTCTGGTCTTGTCTCAGACAGAGGCGAGAGATGGTTTCATGCAGACTGGGACGCCTAAAATGCTCTGTTGTAAACATGGCGGTTCACGAGTGAAGTCGTCTCTCTGGCCTTTCTGTGGACGAATTCCAGGACCTACTGACACAATCTGGGCAAGTTTTGAAAGCTAAAACCTTCAATCGATGCCTTATTTTGCTGGTAGGACTGGGTGGCCCGACACTTATGAAAAAAACTATGAAATGAGAATCGGGAGTCTTCCCTTGTCATGGAATGGCAGAATTACCCAGAATTCTTTTTGGGCATGAGCGAGGCAACTTAAGAAGCACGAGACTGGCCTTCATCGAATGGTGTGGATTTTGGATTTCTGAACAAGTTTTTATCATAGAAACTTCGCCACAAAGTTGTCCTTTCATTTTGCTATAAATCTCGTGTCAAAAAAACGATATAATAATGCTTATATGAAAAATACGTTTTCCCTCCCGTCCCCTTCTTATCATCCACCTTCGCGGATATTACATTCTGTTCCTCAATAAACCTGGAACAACCAGTTATAGCCTTAGCTCTCATTTTTCTTACGTATCAGCTAAGTTGCGGAATGCGCTACCTGATTTTATCCGTACCTATGAGTTTACTGGTTTTAAAAGAGAATACAAGGCCGCATTTTGTACAGCGGCTTTTTTTAAATGAATATATCTTTAAATATTATGTATTTAGTAGGTCTCTGTGTATGCTATGTATTTTAGCTGTAAATGTAATGTCTCGAAGATATTACCTCCTGTTGTTATTCGGAAATTAAAAAGCTTATGACTGTATGTATGTTACCTTTAGGAGGGCGCATGCGCACACTTTGTAATTAGCGACTCCAGTGCTTACCATATGACAGACAAAATGACTTTTCTCTTTAATATATAAGCCATCTAACTCTTACGCTATATTGACAAGGGCGGTTTGGAGCTGTGAGTAGGCGTGGGATTTGTCACATATGGTTTAGGGGCCGACATATCTCTCCCTCAATGCCGTACCGGGAGGCAAGGTCGGTAGCACGAAAGCAGCGAAGGGCCAACTGCGTCCAAAAGCGATCGCACGGGCCGAAATCCCGGGATGACTCGTTTGGTACGACGCTCCAGCGCCGGTGTCTGGAGGTACTGCGTTTTCCTCTCTTGTTCAAACATTCCGTCAGCGCATGCGCAAATGTTCTGGCTCTTCGATACCTAATCTACCAAAAAAAAATTAACATGCTGGTTTTTTTTTATATTTTTTTTTATTTTTTTGTACCAGCAATTGACATTTCAGTTGATTTTATAGGCATAAAAATAACGTAAGAACCGTGCGTGTCTGGTCTTGTCTCAGACAGAGGCGAGAGATGGTTTCATGCAGACTGGGACGCCTAAAATGCTCTGTTGTAAACATGGCGGTTCACGAGTGAAGTCGTCTCTCTGGCCTATCGGTGGACGAATTCCAGGACCTACTGACACAATCTGGGCAAGTTTTGAAAGCTAAAACCTTCAATCGATGCCTTATTTTGCTGGTAGGACTGGGTGGCCCGACACTTATGAAAAAAACTATAAAATAAGAATCGGGAGTCTTCCCTTGTCATGGAATGGCAGAATTACCCAGAATTCTTTTTGGGCATGAGCGAGGCAACTTAAGAAGCACGAGACTGGCCTTCATCGAATGGCTGAAGCGCGCCAGAGGAAATGATTTCTAGCAAGATACTCAGGAGTAGGCCTGGTGTGTGCTGTTAACGTAGATTTTGGATTTCTGAACAAGTTTTTATCATAGAAACTTCGCCACAAAGTTGTGCTTTCATTTTGCTATAAATCTCGTGTCAAAGAAACGGTATAAAAATGATTATATGAAAAATACGTTTTCTCTCCCGTCCCCTTCTTATCATCCACCTTCGAGGAAATTACATTCTGTTCCTCAATAAACCTGGAACAACCAGTTATAGCCTTAGCTCTCATTTTTCTTACGTATCACCTAAGTTGCGGAATGCGCTACCTGATTTTATCCGTACCTATGAGTTTACTGGTTTTAAAAGAGAATACAAGGCCGCATTTTGTACAGCGGCTTTTTTTAAATGAATATATCTTTAAATATTATGTATTTAGTAGGTCTCTGTGTATGCTATGTATTTTAGCTGTAAATGTAATGTCTCGAAGATATTACCTCCTGTCGTTATTCGGAAATTAAAAAGCTTATGACTGTACGTATGTTACCTTTAGGAGGGCGCATGCGCACACTTTGTAATTAGCGACTCCAGTGCTTACCATATGACAGACAAAATGACTTTTCTCTTTAATATATAAGCCATCTAACTCTTACGCTATATTGACAAGGGCGGTTTGGAGCTGTGAGTAGGCGTGGGATTTGTCACATATGGTTTAGGGGCCGACATATCTCTCCCTCAATGCCGTACCGGGAGGCAAGGTCGGTAACACGAAAGCAGCGAAGGGCCAACTGCGTCCAAAAGCGATCGCACGGGCCGAAATCCCGGGATGACTCGTTTGGTACGACGCTCCAGCGCCGGTGTCTGGAGGTACTGCGTTTTTCTCTCTTGTTCAAACATTCCGTCAGCGCATGCGCAAATGTTCTGGCTCTTCGATACCTAATCTACCAAAAAAAATTAACACGCTGGTTTTATTTTTTTATTTTTTTATTTTCTTATACCAGCAATTGACATTTCAGTTGATTTTATAGGCATAAAAATAACGTAAGAACCGTGCGTGTCTGGTGTTGTCTCAGACAGAGGCGAGAGATGGTTTCATGCAGACTGGGACGCCTAAAATGCTCTGTTGTAAACATGGCGGTTCACGAGTGAAGTCGTCTCTCTGGCCTTTCTGTGGACGAATTCCAGGACCTACTGACACAATCTGGGCAAGTTTTGAAAGCTAAAACCTTCAATCGATGCCTTATTTTGCTGGTAGGACTGGGTGGCCCGACACTTATGAAAAAAACTATGAAATGAGAATCGGGAGTCTTCCCTTGTCATGGAATGGCAGAATTACCCAGAATTCTTTTTGGGCATGAGCGAGGCAACTTAAGAAGCACGAGACTGGCCTTCATCGAATGGCTGAAGCGCGCCAGAGGAAATGATTTCTAGCAAGATACTCAGGAGTAGGCCTGGTGTGTGCTGTTAACGTAGATTTTGGATTTCTGAACAAGTTTTTATCATAGAAACTTCGCCACAAAGTTGTGCTTTCATTTTGCTATAAATCTCGTGTCAAAGAAACGGTATAATAATGCTTATATGAAAAATACGTTTTCTCTCCCGTCCCCTTCTTATCATCCACCTTCGCGGAAATTACATTCTGTTCCTCAATAAACCTGGAACAACCAGTTATAGCCTTAGCTCTCATTTTTCTTACGTATCAGCTAAGTTGCGGAATGCGCTACCTGATTTTATCCGTACCTATGAGTTTACTGGTTTTAAAAGAGAATACAAGGCCGCATTTTGTACAGCGGCTTTTTTAAATGAATATATCTTTAAATATTATGTATTTTGTAGGTCTCTCTGTTTGCTATGTATTTTAGCTGTAAATGTAATGTCTCGAAGATATTACCTCCTGTAGTTATTCGGAAATTAAAAAGCTTATGACTGTATGTATGTTACCTTTAGGAGGGCGCATGCGCACACTTTGTAATTAGTGACTCCAGTGCTTACCATATGACAGACAAAATGACTTTTCTCTTTAATATATAAGCCATCTAACTCTTACGCTATATTTACAAGGGCGGTTTGGAGCTGTGAGTAGGCGTGGGATTTGTCACATATGGTTTAGGGGCCGACATATCTCTCCCTCAATGCCGTACCGGGAGGCAAGGTCGGTAGCACGAAAGCAGCGAAGG
>NC_090873.1:34779591-34787091 GCF_036669935.1 Montipora foliosa
ACAATTAAAATCCATGACTCTGAACCACTTACAATTCACCGGCTGAAGTTGCTAGGGTTCCTGGCCTCAGCTGTCCTTGTAAAACAGCCAACTGGCCCCCGTTGTTTAAACGAGGGATAGCACATTTTGACTTCACTACCCAATCAGACACAACACAACTCAATCACATCACAACTGCGTAGATACTTGGGCTCACTATTTGTACGACAAATTACCCATAATCCCCACCAGACACCGGACCCAGACCTCTGGTCCGTGCCGGCAAAATATCTGTTTGTGCCAAGCGCCAAAAGCCGGTTTATTTTGCTTAGGATATGCATACAAACTCCGCTCCAGCATAACAATACGTTAGCATACTTGATGGTACTGACCTGAAAATACACTGGGCACCTGCCGTTTACCAAGACCCAAAACCCTTTGGGAATGAGGGGACGTATTCTATAAACCCTATTTAAGTGCCACTACCCCATGGAGGCTAAGGGTAAAAGTTAACAAAAAAGTAGGCGAAGAAAGCTGAACCTACACTGATTCAAATCCCTAACGGCTCACTATTTGTACGACAAATTACCCATAATCCCCACCAGACACCGGACCCAGTCCTGCGGTCCATGCCGCCAAAATATCTATTTCTGCCAATTTCGAAGGCTGTAACTGTCAGAAATAGCATTATCCGCTGGATAAAATCACTATCCAGTGAATAAGTCATAGCAAAAACAATTGCACTATCCAATAGATAGTGATTTATCCGGTGGATAGTGTTAAACCGGAGTACCCGGAGAAAAACCTCTCAGTCGGAGCAGAATAGATAACCAACAAACTCCACCCACATATGACGCCGAGACTGGGAATCGAACCCGCGCCACATTGGTGGGAGGCGAGTGCTCTCACCACCGCACCACCAACACAAAGTTGACTGCAGCTTTTTATTAAAAAAACTACTGAGCACATGACTAAAAAAAAATACACTATTTCCAAATAAATGACCATTATTATCACCGGAGTGTTTATCCTGTCAAGACGAACAAATCCCTACACACTTCACTTAAGTACCCTCGCCATACGCTACTGTGACCCCCGCTACTGTTACACGACGAGAAGAATGGATGGCAAAAAGTCTCATTATCCGTTGAGTTGTCGAGAGAGAACGGCTTAAACAATCGTTCGATTTTGTCGAACGCTGTTAAACGATCATGTTGAACAATGTCTGATAATAGTCAAATTGTAGTGCAACGCAGGCAAAAGCGTTACATTTATTTACTGAATGAACAATGCATGAGATTGATAACGAACACATGTAAAGGCGGCAAAGAATAATTATACGTTAGTGGTTGTGTTATGATAATTGATGAGATAAGGGTAACCGCAAACCCTTTGCTAACCGCAGTAATATTGTACTTCGATACCGCATAAAAGCTATTGATGTAAATGCTTTGGTTTAGATTGAATAATTAGTTGGACTACGAACGAGTGTAGTAGGTTTTGAAGTTGAAATCGAGTGAAATAAAACGTAATTAATCAGAACAAGAGAAAATGAGGGGACAGAGAAGGAGGCTCCCGGTCCAGCCCTTGGGATATGTCTTCCGAGACGTCCGAATGCAGGCCAACCTCGGTCCGATGTTTGAAAGAAAATATATATTCATCAGCCTTCCACGTGCGCCATCATTTTCTCTTTTCACTAAGAACCTGAGAGCGAAGCAAGACTGCATGCGGACGCCTCGGAAGACAGACTTCCACTAGAACAAAGACTTCCGCTCGTCTAAAAATAACTTTCGTGGACATAACATATCCCGGCCAACGCCTTGAGCCTCCCTCTCTGTCCCCTCATTTTCTCTTGATGAGAAAGATACAGTCCTTTGATCGGGAACCAGCACCGGGAGATAATTTCCCGCACAAACAATGTTGACCGCTGGGATAGCAAACGGTTTCAACAATCAGCGACATTTGATTCGACAAAGCTTCACCGGAGACCTGGTATTCAGCCAGCGGTTGTTTCTATGGATACGGATGTGGATAAGTCGTTAGGAGACCGATTAGTGCGCACGCGCAAATCTAACAATGTTGAAAGAGGGTGGCGATCCAGCTTAACTTCATTCAACATTCGCGATAACAAAAGAATGTTGAATGGATGTTGAAGCAAAGTTTAAACGCATTTAAACGCATTCAACATCTATTCAACTTCGATTCAGCATGTTTCAACACAGTTGAAAGGTGGTGGAAATGTTCGATAAACAACCATTACTGTATTTTCAATGATATAAACCAACAAATGTGTACTTCGATGTACATTCGGCCGGTTTGTCCTAAAAATCATCAGGCAATTGAAATCAAGTTTTGCTTAATGACAAGGTTAAAAGGTGGTTATTTGTATGAGGTTTGTATAGAAATGACTCAACAACTCTAGCCTCGCTTGTAACAGTGAACATTCACAACTGCAAAAATAAAGCCAGATTTGTGAAAATCCTTATTCTGGTAATGTGCTGTAGAGTTCTTCAAATGTTTTGGAAAAGAGGGTCTTCAAGGCCTGTCGCTTGGGCTTCAATGTGGGTGTCAGAAGTTTGTTGCCCACTGTCCACATTTCTGGAGAAAGTGAAATGGCTCTGACCTGTGGAAATGAACATAAGACGAAGGAATTAAAGAACGATTTAAACTGTGTCCCCGTGGAAATTCAAGGAGTCTCAAACCAGTCTACCACATTCCAACAACTGTACTATTTGGAAGGACTGTATCTACCCAACTGTTGTGACGTAATTGGTTACCATGAAAACAAAGAAGCCACATATTTTGTCTTTAAAGGCCTATAGACCGTATTCATAAATGGTGGTCAAAAAATTATTCTTTTGTCTTTGTGCTAATCATCCTAACTAGCCTCACTTTGAAACAAAAATTCTTTTGAATTTTGCTCGTCTTTACGAGGCTAGTTAGGATGATTAGCATAAAGACAAAAGAATAATTACTTAGCCGCCATTTATGAATACTGTCTATATCTCAAAAAAAGTATCCCCATTATCTATCACTGAAAGTGGTTAGCAGCCTAATTTCTGTAGCGGATTCAGATCCATCTTAACACTTTCCAGTTGTGAAGATGTCTACGAAATAATTTTCTCTAACTTTGCAGAGGGTTTTAGCTTGCTAATCACTTCTCAGCGATAAATAGTGGGTGTCATCGGTTTTGACTTTGGGATATAAACGTTTAAAGACAAAATATAGGGCGTTTTTAGATGGCTCTTTTGCTGCCGTGGTACCCTATTACGTAACATTAATGAGTGCGTCTTCTTATGCGATTGTTGGTGTTTCATTTGGTACAGTAACCTTGCCCTAAAGTGAAATAGTTCTGGAGAGATAATCCGTCAACTGAGGCATTCCCTCCAAATTGTTGAAACCAGTTTAAATGAAACGCCAAAAAAAACAAACTTTACTTCTTGTTTTCAAGTTCCGCGCATCTTAAAAAAACCACAAGTACGATGAAGTACCTAATGAATAAAGAAATAATGAACAGCCCATACTTGTTCAAATGATCGCAGTTTTTCCTTTTTGGCTTCTGCAGTCATCTGATCAAGAATTGCCTTTTTCAATTCCTGAAAATCAAAAATGTAATCAGTTCACAGTTTATATTATGCGGTGAGACACTTTGTCTTCCAAAAAGCATCTTACGCCTCCGGCGGCCAGTTTCTCACCCCACCTAAACAAGTAAACAAATTTCTAGTTTCTAAAGAAACTGTGGTACTGAGTCGGTGGGATTGTGAAAGAGGAAAATTTGGTTTTATCAAGCGTGTTGATAAAGGTTGAATTAACACCGCAAACGACTTGGAAAGCTTTGCAAATCGTTTACGGTGGTAATTCAACCTTTACAAACACGTTTGATAAAACCAAACAATCCACATAAACAAGCGTCGAGTCGTGCTAATGAGCCGACCAACTACCACCCTGCGAGCAGAACCTTTCTCTTGCTTGTTCGATTTGGCGTTCTCGAGAAAGGCTAAGCATGAATCGAGTAAGATCTCAGTATGTGCTGAATGTTGCCAGGATACAGTCTCGAATCCACGCCTAATATGCCAGATCTCCCCGCCATCTTGGTTTTTCACGGTACAGCGGGCTCAATAATAACCATCGGTTTTATCACTAAACGGACGCTCGCACTGGAAAAACCAGTTTAACAAGAGAAAACAAGATTGACCAGTCCAGAAGTTCGGGCTGCGGCGGCTTCAAAGAGTTGACGCGATTCAGGCAGAGCCTCCTTTTCTCCTCCTCAGTAAAGAAAAGACAAAAGGAGGCTCTGCTCGCAGGGTGACCAACTACCGATAAGATCTAAGTTAGCCAACAGCCGTCAATTTCTCATCAATAAGGACCTTAAAAGGACGACACGTTCTTGCACTACGGACTGTAACCGGAGTTTTCTCTCCCAGAATTCCTTAAACTAATCGTCTATAATAATGAAAAGATACGTAGAAATGCAAATATGGTAGTGTTAAGTAAAGTTAAAGAGCTACTAAAAACAAAAATTCAATTCTTGTTTTTCTTTGGATTTCAAAACTAAGTTAACTAAGCACTAAGTGACCTAAGTTTTAAGCCTTGATTGCAAAAATTAACTGGAATTTTTATATTTAATGGTCTGCTATTACTAACTTTTAAACCTTGAGAGAGGTGGGATCGAGGAGAAAATGACGTCAAAGACTCACTGGTTTAAGAATGAGATGCGTGTGTATAGACCTTATTCATAAATGGCGGTCACATTTATAATTCTTTTGTCCAAGTGCAAATTAGCCTACCAAGTCTCATTTTCGAGGAAAAATTCACTGTATGGTATCGAGGCTTGGTAGGCTAATTTGCACTTGGACAAAAGAATCATAAATTTCGAATAAGGTCTATGCGGCTGAATTAATATGCAGGACAGGAGTTAACTCGTGTTTTGCATATACAGTATAATAAGCTGCATTTACACGCTGAATAGACGTTATTCACGATGGCCACCATGTTGGATTTGCTATTATCATGCAAATTAGCTACACACTTTTAAGGGGGCAAACAACACAAGCTCGAGAGGTTATAACGAACATCTTAGCCACACAGACGATTTGTTTCACGTTCATTGAACGTTTATCACCTACGCGCTAAAATTGAATGATTACACAACGTAATTCGATGTTTTTTTTTAGTGAAAAATGAGCACATAACGAAGTAGAAAGTCAAAATGTCACAGGCAATCAAAAGTTATAAAAGGTACTAAATTCTAAATTCTAAAATGTACTTTTAGTAATGTTATTTCAATATTTCGAGGAGCCGATTTTCCGCCATTTTCCTTTTTTCCAATGTTTGCCCCCCAGCATCATTTCACATGGCTAATTTGCATGACAATTTGAAAACCAACATGGCGGCTATCGTGAATAAGGCCTATTAAGCAAGTGCGTAAATGACGTCAGTCTTCCCTAGATCCAAGAGATTCAATCTAAGTAAACAGCCTTTGGATAAAAACTTAAGCTCCAAGTTTTGCCAGTCAGGTGTTTAGCAAACTCACCTCAAAATCTGAAGAAAAAAAAAAGTGATTTTTTGATCGTAGTAACACTTTAAGTAAGAAAACCGCTAACTTCCGTGGCTCAAAAAACAGCTGGTGCTTTAATTAAGCTCCCTAATAACGAAATGAAAAGAGCACACAACGAAACACCATGCTTGCAGCCGATAGCTCCCCGTCGAAATAAAGTACTATAACGCAAAGTTTCCCATCAAATCATGGCAGTGTGGCCCAGTGGTTAGAGCGTTTGCCTTGAGATCCGGAGATCCCGGGTTCAAGACCCGCTCTGACCACTCGCTGAATTTGTTCCTGGTTCAACTTCCCAGATGCACTTGTAAATAGCCAACAGGTTTGCCTCCGGCCAGTTGCGATTCTTAACAGTTGTTGTTGTTGTGTTCTGTTGTTTCGTTGATTGTTTCATTGGCCCTGAAAAGCCCCTATGGGGAGCGGTCAATTAAGTATGTATTGTATTGTATTTATCACTAAAACGAATACCTCGTTGTTGCATAAGGAATTCATGTCTCCCTCTACACCATTCTTGTTCGCCCATTTTTTCACGACATATGGCTCTGGAACTACAATTGCCACGAGGGTGGACTAAGAGACAAACACACGTACCAAAAAATCAGAAAAAGATGCGAAATTGTCAATGCCATACTGGACTTGACCTAAGCAGTTTCACAAGAGGTTATTTTCACGGTAGAAAATTCTGATAAAGCAACAACGAACCCACCTTTTTACCGTCTCCGTATACAAAAATTTGTTGAACCATGCTGCACTGCGTGTAAACGGATTCCACCTTCTCCGGCGCGATGTATTCACCCTGTCAAAATCAAGAAAACTTGAAAAGGATATCAAGGGTCACCATTATGCAAAAATAATTGTTGTTGTCTCAGTTGTTGTTTTGACACAAACAGCTTTTGCATAATAACATAACTACCAATCTATACCTATCGCATCAGCGTTGGTGGAATGTTGATATAACTAATGGTACCTTGTTGGCCTTGGCTAAGTCTTTACCTGTGACAGTTTGAAGAGATTCTTTTTGCGGTCGATTAACTTCAGTGTGCCATTCTGAAAACAAAACAAAAAAATCTTGGCATTTCAATGGACCCATACATAAAATATAGAGCTGTCTCCTCACTCAATTAACAAAATGATGTCGTCTTTTTTTTAAAGTTCAGTACTTTTCAAAGTTCAACCGCGCACCGGTGGCTCAGTTGGTTGAGCATCGGGCTGCCATACAGGAGGTTGTCAGTTCGACTCTGGCCGGACCAACACTCAGGGTCTTAAAATAATTGAGGAAAGTGTGCTGCCTTTGTAACTACATGTCTTCTCGGATAAGGACTATAAACCGTAGGCCCCGTCTTTAAAGGTCAGTACGCAGCTATTACAGCGGCTCTCGGGCTTGGTTCAGAAAACAATAGACACAAAGTACGATACGAAAAAAACAATGAACTCTAACTCTAAAAACAACAGAGCTGCGTCCTAAAGGGATCCAATGAAATTAGAGGTTGTAAAGAGCTGGGTCCTATTTCGTTTCACAACCCTTCAATGTTCACAAACTGTGTGGGACGTTAAAGATCCCATGCACTATCCGAAAACTGCAGGACACGGAGTTCCCGGTGTTGTGGTCTGGCCTTTCCTTCAGCTTCTCGATGAGACCACATAACAAAGCCGACAGTAGTCAAATTGAAGGAGTCCAAATGCTGAAACTGAAAAACCTAAACCAAAGGTTTTATGTCTTGTTCCTACATTAACTTTTATACCACTGGCTTTGTACACCATCACAAGAACAAACGAGCTATTTTTGGGACAACATTTCGCGTCAATAAATAAATTTCTATAGGGTTTATTTCACCCTTATTTGAACAACTCACAAAAGCAAAAAATAATGAGCAAAATAAACCATTTTCAACTGACTCTCAGCCTGAATATGTTCTTAAAAATTTCCTTCATCTCAGCCTGAATATTAATCCAAAAAAGTCCTTATA